>NW_013952709.1:700960-705964 GCF_001266775.1 Austrofundulus limnaeus | reverse complement strand
CCCTCCACCCCCCCTCCCTGCAGAACCACACACTGAGTCAGCACGCGCAGTGAGACCGAGGCCCGGCAGGATCTCTCAGCTCAGCCGAGCCCCCGACCCGGAGCCGGTGGGGGACCCCCATCTCCACATCACAGCCAATCAAAGTGTCATTTGCTCCTCACATGTAAAAGTGTAACGATGGCGCCGCTGGGCGCAGCTATTAGGAGCAGTGGGGAGGGAATATTAATGGGATCTGCTATTAAATAAAGTGTAAGAGCTGGATGGAGGAGCAGGAAGGTATTGTAGTGCAGTATTTTTWTTMRCCCCCCCCCCCCCTCATGCCACGCGTTCAGTTTTTCTAACAATCACAAAGAAGAAAACAAGAAACAAGATTGTTGGAAGATTTTCTTTCTCCTTGTCCTCATACTGTAGGTGCCATGTTTCCTTTCTGCTTCCTGTCTTTGGGTTCTTGCAGTCCGTAGGTTCTCGTGTTGTGTTGTGATTGTTTGCCAGTTGTAAGATGCTTCACTGCTGTCCTCCAAACTCTCCTTTCTATCATTGCTATAAATAAACTGCTCCTTTTTGTAATTACTATGAAAAAGACCTCAGAATAAAGTGCAGAAAACAGTTTTTGTTTGGCTTTTTCAGTCATGAACCTGTAAGTTGTCCTGTAAAAACCAGTTCCAGTGGCTCAGGTCACAGATGGATTTTTAAATGTCAATGAAGCAGATTGCAATAATCCAGAAGAAAAAGAAAATAAATGCAGAAGGAAAGTAGAGCTGACCTGTGTGCTGTGGATTTATTGTCTCATGGCTTCTCTCTGCATGAAGCAGCGTCCACACGGGCCCGTCAGAACCACAGACAGCCCGTCAGAACCACAGACAGCCCGTTAGAACCACAGACAGCCCGTCAGAACCATGTGGTCCTGGAACAAGATTCACTTTCTTCTTAATCAGATAATAAACAGAATAATCTCCTTTTTGATGATGATGATGCCTTTATTGTAATTGTTCAGAGCACAATGACATTTAAAACACACATTGAAGAAGACACACATGACAAACACGGGGAGCAGGTGATCAGGTCATGCAGCAACCAGCAGGGGTCGCTCTACCTTTAAAAACATTAATTCATAAATTTATGAATGTATAAAAAAGAAAACAAAGAGTGTTATTACAATGTTTTATTGTGCTTTAATGCAAATCACTGCTTGAACTTTGTGAAACCACAGTGATTGTTTACTGATTTTTCTGTTGAGATATTTTACTAAACTAAACTCAGAGTTATGGTTAAGATTTATTATGAAGCATTTATTTTTATTTTTGTCTGAATCATCATAATGAATGTTTTTTAATGAAATAATTCATTTTTAAGTTTTCAGTAAATCATCTAAGTGTCTCCCCAGAGAACGGTCTGCACTGTGGGATAAATCCTGCAGGAGTTCAAGTTGAATTGTTCTGATTGAATCTGAATGTTCATAATTTGAAATGAAATTCATTGGTTTGAAAATTAATTTCACTAAATGGAAACTGAATTTAAAGTTTTGAATTTGAATTAATTTGCTTCCATAACAGCCTATATGCCACGGACATCCAGTCCAGCACTGGGTGCCACTCCCAGCACTTCCAGTTCACGGTCAACACTGTGTTAGAGAAAGAGTTTTTCACCCGACAACGACTCTTAATGATCTCCACAGTACAGAATGATCATATTACATGTTCCAACATTAACACAGGAGACGTACAGGTCCAGACAAGTGGAAAAAAATCACTCAAAGTGGATTAAAGACATAAAAACAAAGGAAAGACGTTTGTGTTTATGGTTCCAGAATTTAYCCTTTTTCACTATTCRMTGGCTGCTTGTTGTGTGAATTTTTCACGTAGAGCTGTGACACTTATATTGTTGGAAAGAGCAGAGTCTGGCCTTTAAACTGATGGGCTACTTGTTTGGTTTGGATCGTTTTCCCCGACGTTAGCTTCCTGCTAGCTGTGAGGAGGTCTTTCCTCTCTGGTCTTGGCAGTAAAAGGGGATAAATGTACATTTCTCTTTTGTAACCTCCATCTTCTCATTTCTGTTGCTGACTCTTGAATATCCTCAGGTTAGAAATGTTGATTACAAACACAACCTGAGCTTTTAAAGATAAGTTTTCCCTGTAATGCTATGATCCTCTGCTGTCACCTCCTCATCAAGAGGAAGAAGGATAAAAAACTAACTACTGTATTGTACCTGCTGGTTAGTGGACACAACGACACACAACAGAACTCATGTTTTATACCAGTAGATCACAGAGGATTTAACTTTTGTGACTTTTTCACAGACTAGCACTAGCAGCTAACGCTAAAAACATAGGCAGGAAGCAGGAAGTGGAAGGGAGCAGCGTGGCATACAGGCTGTTCAGATGTTTGTGTCACATCCTGGTCCTTGAGAAAGCCAGGCAGAGTAATCAAACACAGATCCACAGATTTATGTTTCACTTTGGTGAAGTTTCCCTTCTGGATGTAACAGAGTTGATGCAATCCACTGTAAAAGTGACAAAAACACACAAAGTTATTTTACTGCAGTGATTAATTTGACCTATATGTAGAAAATGTTACATTTACATGATGACATCATGGATCAGTCAGCAGCAGGTAAAGTTGATGCTATCTTGAAATGAACGAGCTAACGTTAGCATCATAGTGAAACATGTGGCAGTGTTGCTGCCATGTTGTTTAGGAGTTGTTGGATTGTGTATTTGATCAGTTTAAGTGAAAGGTGATAAAATGAAAGGCTGTAGCTTCAGCCGAGCAGTAAACACTGGTTCGTCTTACTAAAGCAGTAAAAAGCAGTTAGATGTAACCGTTCTCAGGATAAATGCACACTCAGCACTTCCTCCTCTGGCTGCTGAACTGACCCGTCTGTAAACTGAGCTGTTTGTGAGCGTGGACGTGTTGAAGAAGAGGAGCCCTGCTGGAACTGTTGACAGGTTTTCAACACAAACCAGGCTTTTTATCGCTGTGTGACCACATCAGACATGTTGGCACTTTGTTTTTCAGGCCTCTGCTGTGCTGAAGGAAACCTCCAGCCTCATTTTGACTTTTGGAAAGCTTTATTTGTGTGCATGTCCACACTGATCTACCTTCAGCAGAGGACAGGACAGCTGTCCTACTTTAACCTTGTGAGGAAAAGAGTCACGTCCTCCATCAGTGGAACTGGATCTGCTTCACTATTACTCAGTGTAATTCATTACAGACAGCTGTCAGTCTGCTGCCAGGTGCTGCTAACTGCACACACACTGCTCGTTCAGCTTCGTTCTGCTACAACATGATGACAGGAAGGATCAGCAGCAGGTTGGAGATTTGTCCTCTGAGTTGGTCACTGTAGTTAGTAAGAACTGTTTGTGTCTGAAGGTTCAGTCTGACCCAAACCTGCTCTGCAGCAGGCTCAGGCTTTATTCTAACAAACAGTAACAACAAGGCTGCCTGTCCCATCTGACCTGTTTATACACACAAACATGGTTGTGTGTCGGGTCTGCAGTGTCGGTGTTCTTTAGATTTCTTCACTAGCTGTGGTTCCATCCAGCTATGATACAAACTTCAAGCTAACTTTTGAAATGTTGCAAAACAAAGAGGAAACAAAGAAAGTCAGGCGTGTTTCAGTCGACGTGTTTGGAGCGAACCAACCAGGCTACACAAAGTGTAGTTAGAGTCAAACAACTTTAACACTGATCATTGTCAACAGAAGATGATTCATAAAAGACAGCAGGTCATATGTTTTCCATCAGTTTCAACTTTCCAACAGTACTGCCTGAAAGAGAACTAAACTGTTAGTTTTGATGCCTCTATAGAGTCATTATTTTTCAGTTTGTCTTCGTTTCAGCTGTTGAAGACAAAGACATCTGTCAGCCTTAAATATGAGAAGTCAGCAGCACAGAAAACAGAACGATTGGTTTTCTGGTTAAAATTAGTGCTCAGTGCTGTCCTAGCTGCACTAACAATCTGTCTGTGTTTGGGTTTGTGTTTCCACCAGGTAAAGCTCCAGATAATCCAGAAACTTCCCTCATTTCAGCCAAAGGGCACAGCAGGCTGCAAGTGGACGATCTGCTCAACGACACTAACAATGCTGCCGAGCCATTTTATGAAAACTTAAAAGCAGAAATGTTTCCCACATGCTGACAAGTGTCTGTTTAAAGTCAAATAAACAGCTGAAATTCAAAATGTCAGAGTGTCCATTTAAGGGAGCGCCACGCTGTTATGTGCTTAGTTGTTTGGGCTCGGATCAGCGCCGGCAGGAGGTAAATCTAAATAGCAGTTTGGCTTGTTAGAGTTTGGAGAAGTTAGATGAGGCATTGGCGATGCTCCGTGGAGCCAAACATGGGCTCATTACAGCAAAGCAAGGCTGGACAAACAGCTGGAAGCATCCCCCTCTCCCTCTGCTTCCATTTCTCCCACCAAGTCTGTGTTCCTCCCCTCGTCTCTTCTGTCCTCCCAAATGTGGAGAGTGTCTCGGTCCAGTGCCTTCCTCCGCTTCCACTAAACATCTTTTCTCTGAGCAGTTTGGATGTCTGCTGTTCTGCTGCTGGGTTCATTTTTCTCCTTCCACAGATGATCAGACGTTCTGTTACTAATTTTACTCATTGAAGGTAACCGTGCTGTATGTGTCATCAATGTATTTGACCCATCACATACAGTCATATGAAACAGTTTGGGCAGCCTTGTTAATTTTCCTGATTTACTTTATAAATCATTGTTTGTTTGGATTAAAAACATCAGTTAAATATATCATATAGGGGACAAACACAGTGATATTTGAGAAGTGAAAGAAAGTTTATATGATTTACAGAAAGTGTGCAATAATTGGTTAAACAAAATTAGGCAGGTGCATAAATTTGGCACCATAAAAACCCTTAAGTCAATATTTAGTAGGTCCTCCTTTCACAGAAATAACAGCCTCTAAACTCTTCCTACAGCTTCTAATGAGAGTCTGGATTGTGTCTGAAGGTATTTTAGACCATTCTTCTTTACAAAACATCTCTAGTTCATTCAG
>NW_013952709.1:692835-696060 GCF_001266775.1 Austrofundulus limnaeus | reverse complement strand
GGGGGGGGGGGGGGGAGACAGACTTTATCAAAAGAGAAGCTGAGCTTTCTGAGTTCAGCTTGTATTACACTATCACCTACTGGGAGACAAGAACGACTGAAGAGACCCGGACTGGTTTAAGACCTGGTCTCAGGAACAGACCTGGACCGGTTTAAGACCTGGTCACAGGAACAGACCTGGACTGGTTTAAGACCTGGTCTCAGGAACAGACCTGGAGTGGTTTAAGACCTGGTCACAGGAACAGACCTGGACCGGTTTAAGACCTGGTCACAGGAACAGACCTGGACCGGTTTAAGACCTGGTCACAGGAACAGACCTGGACTGGTTTAAGACCTGGTCTCAGGAACAGACCTAGACTGGTTTAAGACCTGGTCTCAGGAACAGACCTTGACTGTAATGTTTTTTATAGGAGTACTCAACATCAGACCAGAATTGACAATGACAAGCAGGAGACAAAGGTAAAAGTTTAAGTGGTTTATTTACAGTGCCAAGGGATTTGGACCAATTCCTGAAATGGAAGGTATGATTATTTAGTATTTGTCCAAGGTGAGTGTTGAATGTTGAAGTAAATGTAAATCGTCTTACAGGTTCCACATAGGAGGCAGACTTGGAGGAGGCACAAGATGGTTTCCAGGAGGTAAGTTTCTTAATTCCAGAGTTGATGTTTTTTGAGAGTGTGTGCGTCTTCCATGTCTTCGGTGAGAGTGGCAGGGCGGAGGAGATGAGACTTCCAAAAGAAGTTTTCAAAGGTGTCTTTCCAAGAGGAGGTTCCACATACAGGTAAACAGTGGTGGGCACAAGTCCACTAAAGCTTAAATCCGCCAATTGCAGACCTAAATATTTTGTTTGCGCTTTAGCGGTCTTACTCATTTTTTTAATTCATGAGCGGATTTGCACTTTCTAAACTTAAAATGCAGTGCCGCTAATGCTGGAGCTCAATACTTGATGTAATTGGTCGAAGCAATCCTCCAACGGGGTTAGACTGACATCTAGTGGTCAACTGGAGCAACTACATGGAAAAATTTCATTCCCCGTCGCAAATCAAATCCGTCATGTATACCCAGAATGCATCACTTCAATTTTCCAATAAACAGTTTTAAAATTGCTTTATTGATGCTTCTTTAATGAAAAATCTACAACAAACAAAACAAAAAGACAAAGAAGCAGCCGAACTAGCAATCCTCAACAATTTTTTAAAAAAATCAGCTGAACTAGCAATCCTAAACAACTTTTTAATTTTTACACCAGGAGCCAAAGTTCTGTTTCAGGAGATCACATCCCCAGTAATTGACACTTGTAGGATTAAGTTGTACAAGGGTTCATACACCGCTAGTTGGCAGTATTGTACATATATTGTACAATTGTTGTCAGCTAATAAGTGTCAAATTGAACTTGTGCTATAGAATTAGCTTCAGCT
Source organism: Austrofundulus limnaeus (assembly GCF_001266775.1). NCBI lineage: Eukaryota > Metazoa > Chordata > Actinopteri > Cyprinodontiformes > Rivulidae > Austrofundulus > Austrofundulus limnaeus. The sequence continues at coordinate 694,643 of NW_013952709.1, read as the reverse complement.
AATTTTTCTATGACATAAGCGTTTTTGAAGTTGCGGACCTAAATGTTTTCATAAGTGCTTTAGAAATTGTGGAGCTAATTTTTGGATTAGCGCTGCCCACCACTGCAGGTGAGTCCAGTCTTTCACTATAATGTTCTTCCTTAAAAAAGATACAAAAATAGAATTTACAAAAATGTACAGGGAAAGTAATCTAGAGGCTTTCATAAACAGTACCGAGGTAACTGAATAATCCGGCGAGGACTGGAACTTCCTCAGAGGCTCAAGTAGGGTTGAACCTCATCAGCAGAATCCAGAACAAGTGGTTAATTGATGGCTCCTCCCCTGCCACTCAGGATCTGGGAAGGTGAGTACAAAAACTCACACACCACACAACAACAAACCAACACCAAAAGGCAGCAAACTCCACAGTACCTCCCCCTCATGGATCGCCTCTGGGCGGACCAGGACGTTTCTCCGCATGAGCTTCATAGAAGTCGGAGATGAGTGTGGGGTCCAAGATGAAGAATCTGGGATTCCATGAATGCTCTTCGGGACTGTATCCTTCCCAATCCACAAGGAACTACAACCCACAACCTCTTTTACGAATGTTGATGATGCGATGTACTGTGTGTATAGGTTGATTGTCCAACAAACGGGGAGGAGGGGGAACCTGGTGAGTACTGTTCAGAGGGCTTTGAAAAAAAGGTTTGATCTGGGACACGTGAAAAGTGGGGTGAATCTTCATGGATCTAGGAAGTTGGAGTCTGACAGTAGAGGGATTAATGATCTTGTTGATGGGAAATGGGGCCAGTTTCTTTGAGAAATCCTTAAGGGTGATGTCACGGGTGAAGAACCAAACCTTTTGTCCAACAAAAAAGGCTGGAACCAGGTTCCTGTGACGATCCACCAATCTCTTATTCTGCTCATTAGTTCATCCAAATGCCTCTTTAGTTTGCCTGCAGCATCTCGGATGATGTTGAATAGAAGGAACCGAGTTCTCAGACTCCTGGATTGGAAACAGAGGAGGCAAATATCCAAGTGAAGCCTCAAAGGGCGACAGGCCCGTAGCAGAGGTGTGCTTGTTATGCGCATACTCAACCCAAGGCAGACCATGTGCAAGGGTTGAAATTTATCACACAATGAAGGGATGATTCTAGTTCCTGGTTGGTGCGTTCAGACTGGCTGTTGGATTGTGGTTGATATCCAGAGGAGAGGCTCACAGTAAATCCAAGTGCTTGGCAAAAAGACTTCCATACTTGGGAAATGAACTGGGAACCTCGGTCAGAAACAATAACATCAGGGATGCCATGCAAACAAAACACATGTTGGACCAGGAGTTGAGCTGTCTCAAAGGCAGAGGGGAGTTTAGTTAGAGGGACAAAATGGACAGTTTTAGAGAAACTGTCAACAATGGTAAGAATAGTGGTATTACCTTCTGAAGGGGGAAGACCAGTAACATAATCCAATGAGATGTGGGACCTTGGGCGATTAGGAGTTGAGAGAGGTTGAAGAAGTCCAGAAGGAGGTTGATGAAGGCTTTTGTTTTGAACACAGATGGTACACACAGAAATATACTCCTTTATATCCTGTTACATCCCCAGTGTGGATGTTTGATTTTGCATTGAAGTAATGCCTTGTGTTTTTTTAGGCTCTGCCTCCTCTCCTGTGTCTCCCCTGTGATTGGGTGCTGCTCCTTGGGTCTCAAGCCAATCAATCAGCTGGGCCCTATTTAATGGCTGTGAAGCTGGACTTCTGCGTCTATGGGCCACTTGACAACAAATTGAGTATGTCAGTCAAGTGGCCCATAGGCGCAGAAGTCCAGCTTCACA
>NW_013952709.1:678386-688452 GCF_001266775.1 Austrofundulus limnaeus | reverse complement strand
TGTGTGTGTGTGTGTGTGTGTGTGTGTGTGTGTGTGTGTACCTTGGGGCAGACTGGAGACAATAGTGTCACATAAAACAAGCAAACTAAATGTGGTGTCCTTCACCTGCATTCATCAGATTCATGTGTTTATAGAGGTTTGGGTTTTTGAATTGAACACATGCACAGTTTGAACACATGCACAGTTTGCACACATGCACAGTTTGAACACATGCACAGTTTGAACACATGCACAGTTTGCACACATGCACAGTTTGCACACATGCACAGTTTGAACACATGCACAGTTTGAACACATGCACAGTTTGCACACATGCACAGTTTGAACCTTACAGGTCAGGCCAGGCCAAACAGTCAATCGCGATCGACCGGTAGCTCTTTAGCCTTTTAACAGTCGATTGCAGAGCAATGGATCGCAGAGCTTGTAGAACGCAACATTGTTTAACATTGTAGCCTTAAACGCACTCTTTGCAACGTTTGTTTAACATTGCATTCTTGAACGCGCTCCAGTCTCGCGAGTTTTGGGTGCTGTGAAACAGCACTCTGAACATGATCTCGCGGGATTAGGGTCACATGGCAGCGAGGTGGAAAAAATGAGTGAAAGACAGCTGACAAGCAAATAAAAACGTATTATTTTCACCTGGAGTGGGAAGAGTACTCTCATGTAATTCGAGCGCTACCTTGGCTTGTCCAAAAAAGGATAACATGGAACGGCTTTTCTTTCAAAACAATGCACCGACGCTACAAGGCGAATTTCTCCTTCTAAGGTAAGTCTGCTAAAGCAGCCCCGTCCTGACCCAACACACGTCTTTCAGTGATGAAGAAGTTATGAAAGAAGCGTTTGATGCTGCAGACGTGCTTTTCTGTGATTTTAAAAATAAAAGTGGGATTGTGGCTGCTATAAAGACGTGCAGTTGTCCACCAGGATGGATGGATGTGTCCAAATTCGTGTCCATGTCTCAGCTGGACTGCTCCGGTGTTGAAAATGAGGTTTTGACTCTGTAAAATGACATTAGGATCAAWTCCAGAGCAACAAGTCACATGGATGGAGAGTTCTGGAGTCAGCTTTCTCTCACATGAAAATCATCAAGTCCATGAACAGATCCACTGATGATGATCTGGAGACCTGCTGACACCTCAACCACCTCATACTGCCCACCCATGAGACCCTGGCCTCCTCTCAGTGTCAGAAGTCAAACTAAGGTAGACGTACATTTATTTTTATATAGCTTGCATAAAAAGTTGTCTCCTCTAGACTTGTCACAATGTGTCTGTGTTGTTTTTATTACATTTTAGACCAGACTAGTGTCTTATACACTGACTGCCACCTTTGTGTTATTTATTTATTTATTTATTTTTCAGCAAGAAGGTTGTTGGATCAAATCCCTGTCCAGGGACCTTTCTGGGTAGAGTTTGCATGTTCTCTCCGTGCATGCGTGGGTTTTCTCCAGGTACTCCGGCTTCCTCCCACAGACCAAAACATGACTGTTAGGTTAATTGATTACTCTAAATTGTCCCTAGGTGTGAGTGAGAGAGTGAATGGTTGTTTGTCTCGTTTGTCTCTATGTGTGTCTCTGTGATGGACTGGAGACCTGTCCAGGGTGGACCCCGCCCCTCTATGGGCACCAGTGACCCACGCAACCCTGAAAAGGAAGAAGCGTGTACAGAAAATGGATGGATGGATGGATGGATGTCCCTGGGTGTGAGTGAGAGAGTGAATGGTTGTTTGTCTCGTTTGTCTCTATGTGTCTCTGTGATGGACTGGAGACCTGTCCAGGGTGGACCCCGCCCCTCTATGGGCACCGGTGACCCTGAAAGGAAGAAGTGGGTACAGATCATGGATGGAGTTTTAAAGTCTATATTTAAACTTGTGAAATATGAGAACTTCTGTCCAGTCCTGAGTGAATTCTCAGCTTTAATCCAGTCTTTATTAACGGGGTAAAAGGTCACGTTTGATGAGTGGTAAAATATCCATGATCCCATATTTTAAAAACCGTCTGGACTCCTGAGTCCACACAATGTGAAGAGCTGATGGTATATTCATGGTGCCACCGTCTATAGGCACTAACATCCACAGCCCCGGTGCTTTATTAAAAAAGTCTCATGAATTTCTCATAGGCTGCTAATGCTGCGAGATACATCTGGATCTGAAGACATGAATGTTTTAACGACATTAGAATGTTGGAGACAAAAAGATCAGGAGAAAAAACTCGGAGGGGTTTCATCTTTTCTGAAAATCTGTCAAATGTTTCTGGTTTGTGTTGAGTCAGAAAATAAGAAGCAAACAGAAACTCTGTAGTGACGTTTGGATAAATCAGCTGTGAGTTCGTCCTTCAGGGCGTTTTCAATCATTTACTACCTCAACCCCCTGCTTCGACTGCAGACTCTGGACCCCATCTAACCCAGGTTTTTCTTCTTTTGGACCTTCAGTTCTGACCTGTCTGGCCTCAGCGGTCCTGCAGAGACTGGCCTCCCACCTGAAGCGGACTCTGTGTGCCGTTGGTGCTTCACAAAGGAGAGGTCGTGACCCCCCCGCCTTGAGAACACTTGTCTTTATCTGAATGATTACATATTAACACTGTGGACACACACTCTGCTGGGGAGGCTGGATGGTCCTTTGACCTCCAGGAAGGACTGGTTTGTCCTCCTGCTGGTCTCTGGGACCTGACCCAGTTCATTACCTGACTTCTGACAGTCTTCATCACTTCTCCTCTTCCTCTCCAGCAGTCTCATCTGGATTTTTTTTCCTGCAGGTAAGGGGCTCCAGGAGTGGGTTTGTGTGATTCTGTGCCTCGTCTTCTTCATCATCAACTTCTTCTTCCTCCTCGTGCACTTCTCCAGCGTTCACATCTCTAAGATCGTCCTTGGAATGGGTGAGCCCAGCCGAAGCTGCTCGGTTCAAACACCGCTCACATTCTAACCCTGTTTTCTCCTGACAGTTCTTGGAATCATGACGGCAGATTTAGCATCAGGGATGGTCCCCTGGGGGGCCGATACCTGGGGGTCTGTGGACATCCCTGTTATTGGAAAGGTGAGCGTTCACACTGGCCTAAAGCACTTTACTTATTAAATCACTTCAGAACAAAGCCTGTTTGCTCTGAGCTGAAACAACAAAAATCAAGATGTTTAGACGTTTCTGTTATTTTCAAGCCAGTTAGCTCCAAATCTTTAAAAAAAAGTTTGAGAAAAACAAATAGGTCAGACTATTTGAAGATCCAGGATCAGAGATCAGACAGAAAACTTCACTTGGTGCACCCCAAAGTTTAACAGAAGCTTCCTGCCAGAGAAGAACTGGTTTACACCTTCAGGATCTCAAAAACCCAAATCCTGCTGCTAAATCAGTCTGAAGATCAGCAGCAAAACTGATTTAAGGTTATTATAAAGTTTCATTTGATTGAAACGTAACGTTACTGGCAGTGGCATCTTTCTGCAGGTCAGGATTTTAATAAAGGTCATTTAAATTCTGTTTTAATGATCCGGTGAGTCGGACCACAGAAATGATGGCATGTTGTGTCACCTTGAACCCTGCGACCCCTCTCTCTCTCTCTCTCTCTCTCTCTCTCTCTCTCTCTCTCTCTCTCTCTCTCTCTCTCTCTCTCTCTCTCTCTCTCACTGTCTCTCTCTTTCTCTCTCGTGACTGTGTCACCATGGCAGCGACGTGGTTGCACCTTTTCTCCAGAGCTTTTCTTCTGCTGTGGTGACCTGGAAAGGAAATGTCAGTGTAACACACAGGATATCCCTGCAGACAGTCCCGTCCTAACCTCTCAATAAGCACACAAACACAGGAGGACCACAGAATAAAACAAGGTCAAAGTAATTCCACAGAATATCATAACTATTTCAAATTTATAATGGCTTTTTTTATTACGTTTCCTGTTAGATCAAACAAAATGTTGGCATTCTATCCTTCAGGACAATCTACATTTTGTTCATATTTTTATCCTTTAAAGCGCACACATTTAATACTGCTAATTAATAAATACAAAATAAAGTCGAGTATTAATAGAAATTTAAATGTTGAGAAGAATGAGTCGACCTAACAGGAGTCATAAAACCAGGGGAACCACACAGAAAGGAAAATAAATTATTCATGGATTGTAAACCAACAACCAGACACAAATCATCTTTTTCAATAGTTCATGCATTACCATCTAAATGGTAAAATGGTTACTTACATATCGCCTTTCCATCCATGCAGGGTACTCAAAGTGTTTTACACTGCAGTCTGTGTCCTCATTTACCCATTCACACAGCACTCTATTAGATCTCACTACAAAATTAATCTAACTCATTCTACGTAGACTAACCAGTTCTTTAGATCATCCGCGATGGGACCCACATCAGAGGTAGTGGGGATTCATTGTCTCTTCCAGAGACACTTCGACATGTGACTAAATAGCATCAGAATTGAATCCCCATACCTCACAGAGGAGAATGCAGATGTTTTAATATAGACATCCTAATGCAGATAGTCCAATGCAGACATCCTAATGCATAATTCAGAACACTTGATGAAACACCTACCACATCAGGAAACCTTGCCAGGAATAGGGAAACCGGGGCACATCCCCAGGGCCAGGCCTGGGGGGGGGAGCTTACTGATGAGCGCCTGGTATTTGAGCTTTGGCTCCTGGGGCTCAGCCGGGCGAAGCCCAAAAGGACTACAGGAGACCACCTCCATGTGGACCCACCACCCACTAGGAGGACCATCAAGGTTGGGTGCGATGCATGCTGGGCAGCAGGCAAAGTGGGGTCCCTGGCCGTGCTGATTCCTGGCAGCAAAGACAGGCTCTAGGGTCATGGAACATAACCTCACTCATGGTTAAGGAGCCAGAGCTTGTGGGTGAAGTTGAGCATTACCAGTTAGATATAGTTGGGCACACCTCTACTCACAGCTCGGGCTCTGGAACCCAACTCCTGGAGAAGGGCTGGACTCTCTCCTACTCTGGAGTTGCCCATGGAGAGAGGCGATGGGCGGGTGTTGGGATACTCACAAGCCCTCGGCTGTATGACTCTGTTGCTTCGTGCTGCAGGAGGGAAAATTCTGACTGTTGTTTGTGCTCATGCACCAAACATCAGTTCAGATTACCCAGCCTTTTTGGAGTCTTTGGATAGTGTCCTGGAAGGGGTGCCATCTGGAGACTCCCTTGTTCTGCTGGGTGACTTCAATGCTCATGTGGGCAATGATGGAGTTATCTGGAAGGGGCTGATTGGGAGGAACAGCCTGGTTTGAACCTGAACGGTGTTCTGTTATTAGACTTCTGTGCCAAGCATGGGTTGTCCATAACAAACACCATGTTTGAGCATAGGGTGGTCCATAAGTGTACTTGGTACCAGACCCCCTTCAGCCAAAGGCTGATGATTGATTTTGTAATCATGTGGTTGGAACTGTGGTCCTATGTCTTGGACACTCGAGCGTAAGGGGGGGCAGAGCTGTCAACTGATCACCAGCTGGTGGTGAGTTGGACCTGGTGGTGGGAGGGCCTGCTGCACAGACCTGGTTAACCCAAACATATAGTGAGGGTGAACTGGGAACGTTTGGTGGAGTCCCCTGTCCTTTAGATCTTCAACTCCCCACTCCGGGACAGTTTTTCACGTGTCCTGGGGAAGGTCAGGACATGGGATCTGAATGGTCTATGTTCAGGGCCTCCATTTCAGATGCGGCTTCCAAGGGCTGTGGCCTGAAGGTCACTGGTGCTGTCACTGCTGGTGTTGACACCAGCATTGATGGAGGCCATCAGGCTGAGGAAGGAGGCCTTCCAGGCTTTGCTTTCCCAGAGGACTCCTGAAGCAGCTGACAGGTACAGGGTGGAAAAGAGGGTTGCATCTTCAGTGGTTGTAGATGCAAAAAACTCAGGCTTAGGAGGAATTTGGGGAGGCCATGGAGAAAGACTTTTGAATGGCCTCAAGGAGGTTCTGGCAAACCTTTCAGCGAATCAGAAAAGGAAAGTGTTCTCTGTCCTAGGCTGTACTTGGTTTGGATGGGGAACTGCTGACCAGGACTGAGGATATCATTGGGCAGTGGAAGGAACACTTTGAGGATCTCCTGAATCCACTCTCCATGTCCACCTTTGAGGAGGCAGAGTCTGAAGACTCGGGGGAAGACGAGTCCATTACCATGACAGAGGTCACCAAGGCAGTCAAAAAGCTCCTTGATGGCATGGCACCAGGGGTGGATGAGAGTCACCCAGAGATGCTGAAGGCTCTGGATGTTGTGGGGCTGTCATGGTTGACATGTCTCTTCAACATCGCATGGAGGACTGGGACAACTCCTGTGGAGTGGCAGACCAGGATGGTGGTTCCCATTTTTTAAAAAGGGGACCGGAGAGTTCGTTCGAACTATCGTGGGATCACACTACTTGCCCTTCCTTGGAAAGTTTACTCCATGGTGTTGGACGGGAAGCTTTGATCGATTGTCGAACCTAGGATTCAGGAGTAGCAGTGTGGCTTTTGTCCTGGTCATGGAACAGTGGACCAGATCTTTACCCTTGCAGAATTGCTAAGTGGGCCATGGGAGTTTGCCTCTCCAGTCTACATGTGTTTTGTAGACTTGGAGAAGACATGACTGTGTTCCTCGAGGCATTCTGTGGGGGGTGCTGACGGAGTATGGGGTGTCTGGGTTGTTATTCAAAGGGATGCAGTCCCTGGAGAACCAAAGCAGGAGCTGTGTTTGCATTCTTGGCACAAAGTCGAGCTTGTTCTCAGTGCGTGTTTGACTCCACCAGGGCTGTCCCTTGTCTTCGATCCTGTTTGTAGTGTTTATGTACAGGATCTCAAGGCATAGTTGTGGAGAGGAGGATGTCTGGTTTGGGAGCCACAGGGTCTCATGTCTGCTGTATGCAGATGATGTGGTTCTGTTGGCGTCTTCAGACCAAGACCTTCAGTGTGCACTAAGGCAGTTTGCAGCTGAGTGTGAAGTGGTTGGGATGAAGGTCAGTTCCTCTAAGTCTGAGGCCATGGTTCTTGACAGAAAAAGAGTTGAATGCCCCCTGTGGGTTGGAGGAGTGTCTCTGCCTCAAGTGGAGGAGTTTAAGTATCTGGGTGCCTTGTTCACAAGTGATAGAAGGATAGAGCAGGAGATGGATCGACGGATTGGGTCCTCATCCTCAGTAATGAGGGCATTGCTTTGGTCAGTCGTGGTGAAGTAAGAGCTAAGTTGAAAGGCAAAGCTCTCAATTTACTGGTCTGTCTATGTTCCAAACCTCATCGAAATGGACCTGAAATGAGCTTCCTTCGTAGAGTGGCCGGGCTCAGCCTTAGAGATAGTGGAGGAGCTCCGTCATCCCGGGGGGAGCTCTGAGTAGAGCCACTGCTCTTCCACATCAAAAGGAGTCAGATGAGGTGATTCGGGCGTCTGATTACAATGCTAGATGTGTTCCTGGCATGTCCCATTGGTAGGAGGCCCCAGGGAAGACCCAGGACTCGATGGAGGGATTATGTATCCTGTCTGGCCTGGGAACACCTCAGGGTCCCCCAGGACGAGCTGGGGAGAGGGGTGTCTGGGTTTCTCTCCTGGACCTGTTGCCTATGTGACCTGACTATGGATAAGCAGAAGAAGATGGAGACATCATAATACAGATGTCTTAATGCAGACTTTGTTATTCAAGCCTTGTTAAATTTATCAGCATACAGCTCCAGTTGATTGAAAACCAGGTTTTGTTTGTCTTTGTGATACAGATTTTGTCCCACAGACATAATTCACATGTTAAAACACAAAATTAATGCAAATATTTTCCTCAGAGCCATTTAGATTAAAGTTCATCCTCATTTTGTCCAATTAAAATCAGCGTGATCAGGTGCAGCATGTAGACGGGTTCATGGGAGCTTTGTTTTGATTAAAAGGATGAGATTTTACCGTACGGATGTTGCATCTTCTATTTCGTGTTTAACTGTTTTGTTCATTGATTAATAATTTGATGAATTGTTGAAGCTAATGTTCGTTTTTAAGAGTTGGTGAATTCTAATACTGCAGTTATTATTCATGCTGAACACATATATTCTGGATGGATGATTAATAATGAGCTGATATTAGTCAGAACATGATTACTGTTCTTATAATTCATTATATAAAGTTTGTGCTGCTGCAGCAGAAAAAAATCAGAGAACAAATATGGTTTTTGTGTGAGTTTTGAAACAAAGTTGCACCTGACAGATGTAGATAAGAGACTGATGGTGTTTAACCTTTGTTTTCTTTTACATATTAAATTTTCATTTTCTTTGTTGGTTTTAGTGAACCTTCAGAGGGTGAAATGTTTCTTTCCCAAACATGGCTCCTACAGAAAGACAAGAGTCTTCATCACTACTGTTGAATTTAACTGTATTATGTTTGTTTTGTTTGGTTTAGTTTTTGTTTGGGTGACTTTATAACAGAGTGGTTTTAAACTAGGATCAGATCAAGGTCAGACTTCAAGTTACTCCTCAGTTTCTTAGTAAATTATCTTAAGCCTTCACAGCTGAAGTGGATCAGGACAAAGTTAGCCACTTCTTCTGATTCACGTCCGATAAATAAAGAGAAAAAACACAAACTCTTTAAAAATGTTTCTTCGGGGACGTTTTGGAGAAATATAAGCCTTTTTCTCCATACCTTTATTAGCTTGTCGTAGACATTCACCCCACAGTCCCTGTGGACCTCCAGTGTTCTGCAGATGATCCAGACCTCCACATAAGAACTGGTGTCAGCAGTGATACTTTATAATACTTAATATAATACAATATTTTGTAGTATTGGTGTAGTTACCATGATGACTTGTGGCTGCTGCAGCTCCACAGCAGACCGGTCGAGAACAACTGAATCAAACCATTGAACCTTTTCATTTGTAAAAATAACACCGAGTTCTGATCCCTGCTGTGATGTCATAAAGTGACAGGAGGTGTCCGATCACAGCAGGGGTCAAAGTGCTGTTCCAGAGAGGAGAAGCTAAGGTTTGGATGAACGTGTTTCCTGCTCTCACAGACGACTGAAAACTTTCCTCACGATGGTAAAAACAGAGTGAATCAAAAAAATATCATTTAGAAATTGACCAAATTTACTGCCATTATTCCTTGGAAGAAGAGTTTTTTTTCTTTAAGCCCTTAAAAGCATTTTTGTCCCAGAACTAAAACTGCAGCAGTACGTTGAAAAGAGCACTAGAATTTCCCCGTAGTGTTTGTAAGAATTCCTCGGCGAGGCTTTGTACGGCGCTATATTTTTTTACTCATCATGTCGTTGAGCTTTAATTGACTCAACAAGGATTTAGCCGTCCTCTAATGAGACTACTTTAAGGACAAAGTCACGCTCATTAGTTCCCAATGATGCTCGATTCACTCTGAAATTTACCAGATGTGCTTTGAGTTTAGGAATCTGTGTTTGAACATTCGTCCTCCCAGTCTGTTTGACTTCCCTTTTCATTGTTTAAAAGCATCAGTGCTCCTGTCTTTCTTCTTGCATCTTCACCAAACACGTTTGTTCTTTCTGCAGCTTTGAAGGAGAACAAACGGACTGACAGACCAGGAAACACACTGAAACATACAAACGTTTGACCTGAAACTGAAAAAGCCAACAGAAAGTGGAAAATGTAATAAAAACAGGTTGGAAGGACAAAAAAAGGGGGTGGAAGGGCGTGTCGGTGCAAGCAGTGGGACGGCGCCGGTTGCTGAGCGATGGGCGATGTGAGCCGCTGATTAACGGATGTCGTGCCATGCAGCCGGTAAACGGTGTGGGATTAGAGGACACGCAGCGACCGGGGGCCCGCCGGAGCCGCCCCGCTCCGCACGACCTCCGCAGCTTAGCCGGCCTTTCATCTGACTGAGGGCTGCGCTGAGAGGAGGGGCTGATGGGAAAAGAGAGGTGGTGCTGGGGGGCAGACAGGAGCAGAGATGGAGACATAATTGCAAAGATATCAACAGATAGCTTCGACGCTTTTACAGTGGCACCTTCCAACGATGCTCACAGACAGGAGGCTGGCATTGTTTCGAACAGTGGAGCTGACAATAATGAGTTTTCATGCTGATGCTTCCATAGCTGCGTGTGCACACACACACACACACACACACACACACACACACACACACACACACACACACACACA
>NW_013952709.1:676043-678376 GCF_001266775.1 Austrofundulus limnaeus | reverse complement strand
GAGCAGAGATGGAGACATAATTGCAAAGATATCAACAGATAGCTTCGACGCTTTTACAGTGGCACCTTCCAACGATGCTCACAGACAGGAGGCTGGCATTGTTTCGAACAGTGGAGCTGACAATAATGAGTTTTCATGCTGATGCTTCCATAGCTGCGTGTGCACACACACACACACTGTGTTAAAGCTCATGCAAACCTTCCTAGGGAAATAAATTACCTTTATCCTGTGTGTTCTTGTGGGTGTGTTTCTCTTTGTCCTCTTTTGAGCTTCTGAGATTTGGATTCAGCCTTTCATTTGAGCCCCCCACGCTCTCTCAGACAGGTGTCTACCTCTGCACAGGGCAGCTGGGCTTTGCAGCTGTGTGTGTGTGTTTTGAACCTGGTATATTTGGGTTTCTGTGTGGCGTCCGCGGGTCATTTCTGTGCATGTATGTGTGTGCCAGTCGACTGCTGTTCAGAGCTTTATTAGAATGCTGGCTCTGTGCTGTGGGATCGTGCTGAATGCTTAGCATTGCTAAGTGTGCTGAGATGTAAGGTGTTATTAGATCTGCATTTGTCCAAAGGCTCAACATGAGTTGGCATCACAGTTTAGAGTAAGTATGTGTTTTAACACAGACAGCTTTCAGTGTCTGTTGTTGCAGATTCAGGAATTAGTATTCGTTTATTTAGAGTCAGTGTGGATGGACTGAAAGCAAAACTTTATAAGATTAAAAATATTAAAGTTTAGCATCAACAGGATAACAAGTAGCTGACGAATCCTGAGTCTGGTTACTCTTTTTAAACCTTGAGCTGTCCTAAAAAAAGCAGAAAGATACTCAGAGCAGGTTTGACATATTTGACGAGTTTTACAGGTTTTACAGGTTTTACAGGTTTTGCAGGTTTAACATGTTAAACAGGTTTAACATGTTAAACAGGTTTAACATGTTAAACCTGTTTAACATGTTAAACAGGTTTAACATGTTAAACCTGTTTAACATGTTAAACCTGTTTAACATGTTAAACCTGTTTAACATGTCAAACATGTTAAACAGGTTTAACATGCACATCAGGTAAGTCAAGCACACACATCTGTGCACGTTATTCAGTCAGCAGCTGCAGCTGAATAGAAACATTTGAGAGCATCGTCATCAGGTTTGTGGTGAATGTCCTGCAGCTCTGAGGTGACTGGAAGGACTTCAGAAGGTCGGCTGCACATCTTTCTTCCTGTGCCGAGGTGCAGGAAGTTCAGGATTCATTGTCTGTGGTCTGACCTGTGAGAACGGGCAGGCAGGTGGGACAGGAGGACGAGGACCAGCAGGAGGAAGACACAAAGCTGTGACTGAGGAGGTGATACGTCCACCTGTCATGTCTGCACAACAACCTGAGCTTAGAGGTGACTGATGGGGGGGCTGACATCGTTTAGGTGGGTTAAAGGCTGTGTTGTTCAAATGTTGCTGTGGGGTTAAGCTGCTGGAAGCTTCAGGATCTGGAACATAAATAATGTCAGCTGGAGTCGTAAGGACAAACTGAAGAGTCAACAGAGACACAAGAACCCATGTCCTCTGAGCTCTGCAACAACCAGACCTGCAGGGGGACTGTCCTTTGCAGGACACTGTCCTCTGCAGGGGGACTGTCCTCTATTGGTAGACTGTGCTCTGTTGGTAGACTGTCCTCTGTTGGTAGACTGTGCTCTGTTGGTAGACTGTCCTCTGTTGGTAGACTGTCCTCTGCAGGACACTGTCCTCTGCAGGGGGACTGTCCTCTGTTGGTAGACTGTGCTCTGTTGGTAGACTGTCCTCTGCAGGGGGACTGTCCTCTGCAGGACACTGTCCTCTGTTGGTAGACTGTCCTCTGCAGGTAGACAGTCCTCTGCAGGACACTGTCCTCGTCAGGGAGACTGTCCTCTGCAGGGGGACTATCCTCTGAAGGACACTGTCCTCTGCAGGACACTGTCCTCTGCAGGGGGACTGTCCTCTGCAGCGGGACTGTCCTCTGCAGGGGGACTGTCCTCTGCAGGTAGACTGTCCTGTGCAGGGGGACTGTCCTCTGCAGGTAGACTGTCCTGTGCAGGGGGACTGTCCTCTGCAGGTAGACTGTCCTGTGCAGGACACTGTCCTCTGCAGGGGGACTGTCCTCTGCAGCGGGACTGTCCTCTGCAGGGGGACTGTCCTCTGCAGGTAGACTGTCCTGTGCAGGGGGACTGTCCTCTGTTGGTAGACTGTCCTCTGCAGGGGGACTGTCCTCTGCAGGACACTGTCCTCTGTTGGTAGACTGTCCTCTGCAGGTAGACAGTCCTCTGCAGGACACTGTCCTCGTCAGGGAGACTGTCCTCTGCAGGGGGACTATCCTCTG
>NW_013952709.1:671559-673867 GCF_001266775.1 Austrofundulus limnaeus | reverse complement strand
CTGTCCTCTGCAGGGGGACTGTCCTCTGTTGGTAGACTGTCCTCTGCAGGGGGACTGTCCTCTGTTGGTAGACTGTCCTCTGCAGGGGGACTGTCCTCTGTTGGTAGACTGTCCTCTGCAGGGGGACTGTCCTCTGTTGGTAGACTGTCCTCTGCAGGGGGACTGTCCTCTGTTGGTAGACTGTCCTCTGCAGGGGGACTGTCCTCTGTTGGTAGACTGTCCTCTGCAGGGGGACTGTCTTTTATAGGGGGACTATTTTCAGTGAAGCTTTCATCAGATTTTTGAATAAAAATCATTCTGAAAATAAAGAAAAATTCAACATTTTCATTTCGTTCAGGAACAAAATACAAAAAGTGACTGAAGATGACTGTGATGAAGAGGAGTGAGGGGTGTCGGGGGGAGTGAGGGGTGTCGGGGGGAGTGAGGGGTGTCGGGGGGAGTGAGGGGTGTCGGGGGGAGTGAGGGGTGTCGGGGGGGAGTGAGGGGTGTCGGGGGGAGTGAGGGGGTGACATCTGAACCTGTCATGTCTGCTCATCTTGACAAAGACGGTAAAAGTGTCAGAAAAGCTCAGAACTTGAAGCCAACGTCTCGTGCTGTGCTTGAAGTGAGGTCAGTGGAAGGAGGAGGACGAGGGCTGGACAGAGACACAGAGGACAGCTGGACAACAAGCAGACGTCTGCTGTTAGTTTTCACTGAGGTTGGAAATGTTTTATTTTGCCTGTAGAAGGTGGACGTGTAACTTCTGCTCCACTGACGATCATTTAATTAGACCTCGTGGACCACCACTACACAGGAAGTGATGTCATCTTTTCACCTCATGGACCACCACTACAAAGGAAGTGATGTCATCTTTTCATCACCTTAACACTAAGGTCAAAGGTTATTTGATGTCTCAGCGTTTATTGATCTTTAGTTTTGAATCATTTCTCTTTTCCTGTGACTCCAAATGTTCCAGTCAGCTGAGAAACATGTTTTTCTCCAAGCAGCAGCTGGAGCACAGGCTCAGGTTGTTGTGAAGAGAAGCTCCTGAGCTGTCGTCTCTTTCTGACTTCATGCTCTTTGTGTGACTCATTGTTTTGGTTCCCAGCTTTGCATCAACTCTTACTGTGAAAATTTCACTTTCAGTGCCACTTTGTCACAGGCGCTGAGTCACTTTGTTCTCCGCTCCTCAGCCCAGCTTCAGCTTCAGCTTCAGCTTCAGCTTCAGCTGCTTCTGAACAGGAAATAAAAGCTCTGCACAGGTCGGCCATGATGAGCTGCAGGGTTCAATGTTTCAAGACAAATCAGAACTGGTGAAGAGCTCCTTCCTGTTTTATTTCTTTCTTTTCTTTGCAGCCAGTGGTCAGAACATCCAGACACTGGACCTGAAGACAGGAGACAGAACCAGGAGTCTGCTTCAGCTCCAGGGTCTGAGCTGAAGACAGAAGACCCCTGGTTCTGAGCACAGCTGTGTGACAGAAAGGACCACTTCCTGACAGTCGTCATGCTGCACTGAAGACACAAGACCCCCCCACCCCGTTTTTTACTGTTATTTTACCAGGCAAGTCCCATTGAGATCTCAGATCTCTTTTTCAAGGGAGGCCTGGGCCTGAAGACAACCTGTTGTACATGTTTTTGGGTGGTGGGGGAAACCGGAGTACCTGGAGAAAACCCACACAAGCACGAGGAGAACATGTAAACTCCACACAGAAAGACCCCAGGTCTGAACCAGGGATCGAACCCAGGACCTTCTTGCTGTGAGGCGTTGGTGCTAACCACTGAGCCATCGTGCTGAGCAGCCGTTCTGCCCGACCCCCTCACTCCAATCTGATCTGATCTGTTGAAGGACAACCTGGAGCGGCAGAATGAACAATTCAACATGAATATTCTGGACAGTGGCTGAACTGTGGAGTTGATCTTCTGGGGACTGGATTCTTCAGAGGTTCACACAAGATTCATGGCTTCAGAGACACACCCTCTAAACTCACCCACTCCTCTGGTTAATAAATGTGCTCTTGCTTGTAGAGGTTTTTTTCTATAAACACCATAGTGTATCATATTTCGTTGATATAATATGATGTTTTGTTTTTCCTCATCTAACCTTCTGTTGTATTTCATTTTCTCTTTTTAAAAGTAGCACAACCCCTGCTGTTGCCACATGACCTGATCACCTGTTCCCCCATGTTTGTCTTGTGTGTCTTCTTGAATGGGTGTTCTTAAATGTACTTTCATTGTGCTCTGTACAAAGACATCAATCAATAAATGAATCAATAAATCTTATACCATTGGAAAACCTGTTCATTTCTATTTTAAAAAGTAGCCACATTTG
>NW_013952709.1:666318-669824 GCF_001266775.1 Austrofundulus limnaeus | reverse complement strand
CCCCCCCCCCCCCCCCCCCCCCCCCCCCATGGGAACGAGGCTCAGGTACCCATAAGTTCCAGTTCATCCCAACAAGTAGGGGTGTACAACAAAACTGGTCCCCTTATAGTAGGGAATCCCCGCACACACCCACACACACCCACAGCTGCCGTGTGCAGGGGTGGTCCTAGCCTGTTTGGTGCCCTGGGTGAACGGCTGCTCTGGTGCCACCCACCGTCAGGCCTGGAGTCGGACACCCTCTGTCGTGAAATATATTTAAATTTAATCAGCTCACAGTTCTTTCAGCTTTTGCTCTGGCTGGTTTCTGAAACAGCGTGCAGCTCTGCACAGCAGCTCAGAGACCCCTTGACGCCCCTCCCTTCTGCTCCTTTCAGCCCCTCGACAGCAGGTTACAGTGTGGGGGGGCACCAACTCCCTGCGAGTGAGCCATGAGAAACCAATATGTAGCTTTGGTCTATGATATTTGAAACTGGAATATTTCCTGGAGAAACTACAGACTCCGGTGACTGTGTTGTCCTCCTGCTTTTGGATCTGTCAGCTGCTTTCGACACAGTGGACCACAGGATCTTAATTCATGGTTTAGATCACTTGGGGGGCACCGGTGGGACAGTTTTAGACTGGTTTGTGTCCTACCTAGCTGGGCATACTTTCTGTGTCTGTCTTGGTGAAAGTGTGTCCTCTACTGCTCCTCTTTTGTGTGGGGTCCCACAGGGCTCAGTTTTAGGACCCCTCCTCTTCATGCTGTACCTGCTCCCTGTCGGCTCTATACTTAGGAAAGTTTCATTGTTAAGCCGATGACACCCAGATATATGTCCCTTTAAAGAAAAAGGACACCAACTCTCTGAGCCCTCTGTTTTTATGTTTGGAGGAAATAAAAGCCTGGATGGCTGTGAAGTTTTTAAAGTTTCATGAAAACAAAACTGAGGTGATGATCTTTGGAAGCTCCACTGAAACACCTGATGTTGGTTCACTGTCCCAGTACATCAAACCTTTGGTTGCTAATCTAGGCATAAAAGTTGATGCTGGACTTAAGTTAGAGAACCACATCAGAACAGTTGTGACATCTAGTTTTTACCATCTGGCAGCTGGCTAAAGTAAAGGTGATTCTTTCCACGAAACATTTTGAGACAGAAGTCCACGCTTTTACCACTCTGCTGGACTACAGTAACACTTGATACAGGCGTCAGTGAGTCCTGTGTCTCACAGCTGCAGAGGTACAGAACACCTCTGCATGTCGTTTAACTGGCACACCAAAGTTTGATCATGTTTCTCCTGGTTTAGCCTCCCTGCACTGGCTGCCTGTATATTTTAGGATTCGTTTTAAAGTTTTATTTGCTTTTAAAGCTCTTAATGGTCTTGCTCCACCATACCTGTCAGATCTGCTACAACCCTTTTTACATGTCTAAACAAATCCTGGTTGACTGGGCTTCAGTCTGTGCAGAACGCTGCAGCGAGGTTAGAGAGCCCACATTACACCTGGTTTAGCCTCTCTGCACTGGCTCCCTGTGACTTTSAGGAGTCATTTTAAAATTTTAGTTTMAACTTTCAGAGCACTTCATGGTCAGGCCCCCAAATACATCCTGGACCTTCTGAAGCCTCTCTGTCCATCCAGGACTRTGAGGTCTTCTAATCAAATGCTGCTGGTGGTCCCTGGAACCCATTATAAAACCAGTGGAGACAAAGGTTTTCAGGTGGTGGCCCCGAGGCTCTGGAACGCTCTCCCTCTGTCCCTTCAGATTCTACTGACTCTTTAAGAAACATCTGAAGACATTTTTATTCAGACAGGCTTTTAGTTAATGTGCTTTTATTGTGTTTTAATTGTTGTTTTTATATCTGTGATCTGTTTTATTGTTTTTAATTAGTTTTGCTTCCTGTGAAGCTCTTCCTTCCTTTCAGTCTTCATACTTTGGAAGTTTTGCGTGAAAAAGGGATTTCACAATGTTTTTGTGTTTTTATGACTTGTTGACACATGAGGTCCAGGTGACAGACAAATCTATGCAGGACTAAAGAAAAATGTTCTGCCTCAACTTAAAAAACTAACTCATGTAATCATTTGTGTCGGTCTTTCAAGTTATTCCAACTTGGCCAATATGGAGTGAACACCACAACACTGTCAGGCCAACTGCATGACTTTAGTACAAGCAACATGATTTGATTTGTTCTTTACAAGATGAATTAAACTGAACCAACTCAATTTTGTAAGAAATATTTTAGTTATTTTAACTTATTGTTTTCGTTGGATATCTAATTTATACAAATCAGAATAAATTACAAACTGAATTTGCATCTTAACAAACTTCATTCAAACATGACTGCATTCTGGTTTTTAATTGTGCAACAGTAGTGATCCTCTTGAATTCTTAGTTAATCTGCATAAAAATAAAAGGCATAAATAGCACAACGTGTTAATGAACAAAATGTCCTCCAAAGTACCACATACTGTAAACTTACTTGTGCAAAAAGTTGAGCTGTATGAAAAAGATCAATAATAATAACAATATTATAACTAAGAGCATTCCTGTAGTGTGTTATTAGACTGCATTTTATTTTCTGCAGCTGTGGCTTGAAGAACATCTGTCAGCTAAAGGCCAGCCATGCAGCCGTGTGTTTTATCTTTGCAAAGTTAAAACGACTGCTGCAGAAATGAACTCTGTTTGACTGCAACCATCAAACAAAACTCAACAAAAACTAAAGTTATGGTTTAATTAGACGATCTTTAGTTAAACGTCTGACATTACTACCTTCAACGTTACCTCCACTGACCAAGGAAAAGCATTTATTTGGTCCAGAACCATTTCTTGTACAAATACAAGAACCAGTCAGGACCAGCCTGGACCAGTCAGGACCAGCCTGGACCAGCTTGGACCAGTCTGAACCAGCTCGGACCAGCCTGGACCAGCTCGGACCAGCCTGGACCAGCTCGGACCAGTCAGGACCAGCTCGGACCAGCCTGGACCAGCTCGATATAAAATAAAATTGAACTCAGAGTCTTAAAGTTTTCAAACCGCAGTTCTCTTGCAAAAAGCATGGTCTGTCAACAGAACAGAGCCAGGCTGGTCCTGACTGGTCCGAGCTGGTCCTGACTGGTCCAGGCTGGTCCTGACTGGTCCAGGCTGGTCCAGGCTGGTCCTGACTGGTCCGAGCTGGTCCTGACTGGTCCAGGCTGGTCCTGACTGGTCCAGGCTGGTCCAGGCTGGTCCTGACTGGTCCGAGCTGGTCCAGGCTGGTCCAGGCTGGTCCTGACTGATCCAGGCTGGTCCTGACTGGTCCAGGTTGGTCCTGACTGGTCCAGGCTGGTCCAGGCTGGTCCTGACTGGTCCGAGCTGGTCCAGGCTGGTCCTGACTGGTCCAGGCTGGTCCTGACTGGTCCAGGTTGGTCCTGACTGGTCCAGGCTGGTCCAGGCTGGTCCTGACTGGTCCAGGCTGGTCCTGACTGGTCCTGACTGGTCCAGGCTGGTCCTGACTGGTCCAGGTTGGTCCTGACTGGTCCAGGCTGGTCCTGACTG
>NW_013952709.1:663425-666308 GCF_001266775.1 Austrofundulus limnaeus | reverse complement strand
GAGTGGAGGGAGGAGTTGTCTCAGTGAGGGGGGGGGGGCAGAATCCCCTCCCTCCTAAAGATCTGCAGGATTTGGACTCGGTGGGTAAGATGGTCATGTGACTAAATGTTCCTGAAGCTGTTTTCTGCTGCGGCTCCTCCAACCTGTGAGACTTCAGAACCCTGACAGGACTCCTCTGCTTCATGGTCCATCCTGGTGCAGCACAGCTCACATGATCATTAGTCCATAAATAATTAAGCCTTTGAATTCACAACTATATTTCCAAAGAAGCAGTGAAAGGCAGAGGTTTAAACTAAGATCATCTTCTCAGCAGTAATGTGGGTCAGAGCTGACCAACAACCTGACTGAAAGGGTTCATCAGCATCTTCTGCTGGTCAGAGGCAACTTCAGCTGCTGAAAACATCCAGTAAACAAAGACTTGTTCTGTTTCAACAGTTCATAAATGAAAACTTTCAGCTCCTTCAGGACATTTCAACGATTCATACACAGACATGCAGCTTGTTCTGCTGCTTTCTTCTCACTGAAAATGAATGAAGTGAGTGAAATGTTCTGTTTTCAGCTTCCTTCAGCTTATTTTAGCTAAAGTTAGCTTTTTTTCCTTTTCAGCTATCATTTTGCTCTTTTTAGCTATTCTGCTAATTTAAACATTTGTTTTACTTTTATCAGCTTCTTTCTGCTAATTTTTTTTTCACCTTTTTGTGATAGTTTCAGCTTCTTCCTGCTTATTTCAGCAAAGCTGTGTCTGCCTGTTTGTACCAGATCCTGCTTTTTCAACCTTGATGCATTTTAGCAGAAAATGCAAACAAACAGTTCAGTTTGTGGTTGTTTTGGTTCATCTTCAGTTTTTACTCCTGGAAACCAGATCTGAGTCCTGAGAACAGATCCTGAACAGAACCCTGAGACCCCCAGACTCTGTCAGAGACCCAGACTCTGTCAGAGGCCCAGACTCTGTCAGAGGCCCAGACTCTGTCAGAGACCCAGACTCTGTCAGAGACCCAGACTCTGTCAGAGGCCCAGAGTCTGAAGTAAAGAGAAACATTAGTTTGAGCTGCTTGTTTTTATTTACAGTATCTGTGTTTTATTTGTTTGTTTGTTTGTTCTGAATGTTTCAGACGTCTGTGGGCTGTATCTGCAGCAGGAAGCTCTGAACTAAAAGTCCCACTGGTTTGGTTAAGCAGGCAGGTTCTGCACAGTTTGAAGTGTTCAGTGGAACTGTAGGAGTGAGTCTGATGTCAACAGGAAAATACAAATGTGTGCGTTCATCTCTCCTGATGTTGTCTTTTACTTTGTGGAAGGAGTTTAGTTGTTTCAGCACAGCTGCTCTCCTGAGACTGACACTCGTTTTACTCTCAGACGTGTTTGAAACAAACCCTGTTTAGTGGGAAAACAACAGGAGGGATTTTAACTGATGCTCTGACTCGCTCCAACACTGGAGGGKCTTCAGGAAACATGGAACCAGATTATCTGAACTGGGAATGAAGAAGATCAGGGCTCTGGTAATCCTCAGGCTGCAGGTTTGAACCCAGGTTGTGTCAGGAAGAACATCTGGAGTCAAATAATCCAACCCTTCACTCCATGATGGAGCTGAGGATGGAGCTGAGGATGGAGCTGAGGATGGAGGAGCTGAGGATGGAGCTGAGGATGGAGCTGAGGATGGAGCTGAGGATGGAGGAGCTGAGGATGGAGGAGCTGAGGATGGAGCTGAGGATGGACTCCATGATGGTCGTGTAGACCTGCACCATCAGCCTGGCCGGCAGCTTATCTCTCTTCAGCTGTGGCAGGAGGTCCATCCTCTGCTGGACCTTCTTGATGAGGGAACTGATGGTCGACTCCCACTGGAGCTCCTGACAGGTCTTTGTTTAAATCTCCACCATKTCCTGCTGGAGTCCACCATGTTGGTTTGTTTGTTTGTTAGCAAAATATCATGAACTGCTCCAGACTTTTTAATGAAG
The DNA here is from genome assembly GCF_001266775.1 of Austrofundulus limnaeus. Taxonomy (NCBI): domain Eukaryota; kingdom Metazoa; phylum Chordata; class Actinopteri; order Cyprinodontiformes; family Rivulidae; genus Austrofundulus; species Austrofundulus limnaeus. The sequence goes on along the minus strand of NW_013952709.1, from coordinate 664,356 downwards.
GTTTATRAAACCACAGCTGACTGGGTTTTAGCATGAGTCCAGCTAAAGCTGGCCACTGAAGAGCAAACACATCTCTAAACAGGTCAAATCAACAGACAGGAGCTAAAGATTTGATGTGGTAGTAGCTGAGAGTCATACACAACACGTCCTCTGAGTGTGAACRCTCGTGTTAAACTCTGCTATGAAAACTGACAGATCTACTTTGTTCCAAGGCCTGTGAGGCCTTTCATAGTTTCAACCTTCAGTGTCACGCTGCATGATGATGATTGTTGTTCCTTCAGATGGTCTTTTACTCTTGTAGTTCCAGATGTGACGTCAGCAGCTGTCTTGTGAAGAGWACAGTTGTTTGTTGGACTATAAGAATCTTTAGTTTTTAGATTTAGCAGAGTAAAAACAGTCCTGATGGGCTCAGACGAGCCTTCATTTAGTTCTTCTTTAAAGAAGGTCCATGCACGATCAAAGAGCCCTGCTCCRACACGTGCATCCTCTGAGACCTAGTTTCCAGGTCCAGAATGGATTGTTTTGTCTCCCAGTGGCTCCATGAAGTTCCTCATGAATATTCATGGTGCAGAGAGAAGCCCCAGATGCAAAGTGTTCTGRAAACTGGGCCACGTGTGCAGAACCGAGCAGCTCTAATAAGCTTGGTGCTTTTCAATATCCTGGCTGCTGCATCTGTTCTCACTAATGTRCATCATGTCACATGTTCTCTTTCATATAGATACTGTGAGAAACTGTAGGGATAACTCCTGTAAGCCCCTCCCACTGCGTCACACACGAACAAACACAACAGCAACAAACAGGTTGACTTTCAGATGATGGTAGAGTTAGAGGAGGAGAGCTGGTGTTTCTGAAGTTACACTGTAAAAACTGTCCATCTTACCAAGTTTAAAACCTTATATCAGCCAAAAAGTCTTTTTCATCTTGTTTTCAG
>NW_013952709.1:661875-663120 GCF_001266775.1 Austrofundulus limnaeus | reverse complement strand
GCCAGTGGAGTAAGAACATTTTACTTGGTAAGATTTTTGAAATAAGAAAAAACTGAGTCAAATCAAGTATTTCAAGAATCAGGAGCATGTCCACCCAGCCTCCTGTCTGATGGTGACATCAGCTGTGCTCTCACAGTTTTATGGGTCGTTTTACTTCATACAGACCAAACTGTTGGAATAAACTCTGATAGTTTGATGAATTAGATGAGCAGTCAAGCTGGCAGCAGGTTTTATAAACAGCATATTGTGTTGGTTTGATACTTTCTGTAACTGTCACCAGCAGAAATGATTCACTGGAATCAAGATGTTTCTGATCTTTTTTCTCCTCTTCCTCCTGAACGGAGCAGGTTCTGTCAGWGAGAGGACGTCTGTGTTCCTGTGGGCTCAGGTTTACTCTGCAGACAGAGAAGGAGGGGTGGGGGGGGGGCACTGTGTGTGCGTTAGGAGGCTAACAACACAGACTGTGGCTGAGTTACTCAGTGGTTTGTCTAACAGGTCCTAACTGTGACAGTCACAAAGTCTGAGCATCTGTCAAACATCTGACCTTCAGATCTAACCTGGTTTTACTAGAACACACCCTCGTCCTCCCCCTGAGCTCTGCCCTCTGCTCCTCTGTCTCTGAGGAAACATCAGACTGCTGCTCATTGTTCAGCTGAGAGGAGCAGAGCAGTCCTGGTCCACAGACCTCACATCAAATATCAGGTCTCCAGCCTGCTTTGGTTCCAACATGTTTACAGAGTTAAATTCAGTCTCAGGAGCAAAATAAAGTCATCTTTGTTTAGATTTACTGTAAAGGTCTGCCTGTTGTCACTGGTTCTTGATGGAGCCAGGGGGCTTTGGTTCAGTGGTGTCAGGGTCCAGACTCTGCTGTTTGCAGATGATGTGGTCCTATAATCCAGAATATTAGGACTTTGTAACAAAAGCCAGAGGAAAGGTGTCAGTCAGGTCAGCTGGCACAGGTCAGGAGACGAAGCTTTGCAGCACCAGATCACAGATCCTCCAAAACTTCTGCTCATCTTTTCTGTACAGGAAGTGCAGCTTCAACTTCCTGTGATGTAAGTGAAGTTTTTATTAAGTTTGATGTGAATCAGGGTTTTCTGAAAGTGAACTARACTGTCTGTTTTCAGGAGAGCTCAGCTGATACATGATGTGAAATCATTTCCATGGAGAGCAGTGTGGAGGATCTCTGTCCTCCTGTCCTGTCCTCCTGTCCTCCTGTCCTGTCCTCCTGTCCTCCTGTCCTGT
>NW_013952709.1:652719-656539 GCF_001266775.1 Austrofundulus limnaeus | reverse complement strand
TAACGAGCCTCTGTCTGTAATGAGCTTCTCTCTGTAACGAGCCTCTCTCTGTAACGAGCCTCTGTCTGTAATGAGCTTCTCTCTGTAAGGAGCCTCTCTCTGTAACGAGCCTCTGTCTGTAACGAGCCTCTGTCTGTAATGAGCTTCTCTCTGTAACGAGCCTCTGTCTGTAACGAGCCTCTGTCTGTAATGAGCTTCTCTCTGTAACGAGCCTCTGTCTGTAACGAGCCTCTGTCTGTAATGAGCTTCTGTCTGTAACGAGCGTCTCTCTGTAACGAGCCTCTGTCTGTAATGAGCTTCTCTCTGTAACGAGCTTCTCTCTGTAACGAGCCTCTGTCTGTAACGAGCCTCTGTCTGTAACGAGCGTCTCTCTGTAACGAGCCTCTGTCTGTAATGAGCTTCTCTCTGTAACGAGCTTCTCTCTGTAACGAGCCTCTGTCTGTAACGAGCTTCTCTCTGTAACGAGCCTCTGTCTGTAACGAGCGTCTCTCTGTAACGAGCCTCTCTCTCTGTAACGAGCCTCTCTCTCTGTAACGAGCTTCTCTCTCTGTAACGAGCCTCTGTCTGTAACGAGCGTCTCTCTGTAACGAGCCTCTGTCTGTAACGAGCTTCTCTCTGTAACGAGCCTCTCTCTCTGTAACGAGCCTCTCTCTCTGTAACGAGCTTCTCTCTGGGAATCAAACTCCAGTTGTTGTTTTTGTTTTGTTGGATAAAGTCAGTTTTGCAGAGGCTCTTGAATTTGTCATATTTTTTCTGTTCTTCAGTGTTTTGCTCTCTGCCTGTGACAGAAGGCAGCCTGTCTGGTGTCTGTGTGACGTAGGAAGGTTTGAAGTAGAAAATATTCCTGAATCAACAGATCGAAGCTCAGCGCCTGAATTATCTGACAAACAAAGGCAGATGGAGACAGGTTGTTTGTGCTCATCATTCTTCCTGGGCTCTTTTTTTGTTTCACTTTTCTCATGTGTAACTTTCCTTTTTTTACCTTTGCAATTTTTATTTTTAGTCCTATACATCTTCTTATTTGCATATTTTGCACATTGTTCATATTTAAAGAAGTTTGTAACACTTCAATTTTTTTCTCCTTTGTGTTTTAATTTTTTTGTGAAGCAGCAGGGCAAGTTTCCAGGACAATTTTATTATGTGTCAACTTGGCAACAAAGCTGATTTCGTTTGTAAAAGGAGCCATGAGTCACACAGTGGACACTGTTCAGTCATTTAAACATGTTATTAATAACAGCTGCAGATAATAAACTGTTACTGACTGCCATGAAGCAGATTAAACATCAGTTGTTGATCAAATGTTAAAACAGTTAAAAACTCATGAAACTGTAACGTGTCTGTGAAACAGTCTCTAAGCTCAGTTGGCTGCAGAGGTCCGGTTGGATTGGGTTGGCTGGAAAATCACCAGTAAAATAATTTGCAGAACATTTAATCAAAGTTTGTCCAGTGGTTCAGGAGATGTTTAAGGAACATTTTGAAAAAAATAAATTTACTAATGTAAACTTTAGCTCAATTTCAGTAAAACTGACTGAGTTTTAATTTTTTTTACACTCAGGCACACAACTAAACAAAAACATCAGTTTTTACCTTTTGGTTGTGGGAGAGAAAACAAAGCCAGCAGAGATGAATCACTAAAGAAAGGAAACTGGTGCAGGCAGACAATCAGACTAACATAATACAGTTTTAAATACAACAAGGAGACCAGAAGACCACCAAACCAAAGTAAAGTCAGATCCATCCATCCAACCAACCATCCATCCATCCATCCATCCATCCANCTGTGATGGACAGAAGGACTTGATGGGACCACCTGACTCCCCTCCAACAGTTCAGACATTTGAATAAGTTTTAAAGAATCTTTGAAGAGATGTTTTTGATGTGAAATGATCTGTGGAAACCTCTGACAAAATGTTGAATATGAACAAAAGAAGACATTACAGATGCTAAATGAGAGGATATGAAACAAATAGTAACAGTGCTACAACAACAACAACAACAACAACAACGCTCTGTTTTGTCTTTCACTTGCTGTGAACCAAAGATATACAAAGAAAATGAAATAAAGTAGGATTTGTTATTATTCTCTTTAAGCAGAACCAATCAGAACCTCTGATGTTTTTATGTTCTGCTTGTTTTAATATGTTCTTATTTGGCCTCACGCACCATTAAATGACTTGGCTGCTAATTTATATTGATTTAACAGCAGTAAAGGCACAGCGTATTAAAAGGAATGAATGGTTAAATAAGCAAGAACTACAGATTGAGATTAATTAAGATGTAAACAAAATCCTGAGTCAGCACATTTAACAGATGCTGACAGTCTGTTAGTAGCTTACTCTGCCCCTCAGTATGTTTCTGTTTGAAACTTTGACATGAACCTTTGTTAGCTAAATATTTCATTAACCACTGCTGCTCAGAATGTATTCAGTGAACGTACYGCTGATAAAACCCACAGCTAACCAGCTTCAGCCAACACACCCATGAGTTGGTCAGGTTTTAGCAAAGAGACATTTAACAAACAGTGGGATTAACAGGGTCTGATAAACCTGGTTCTAACACAACGTGCTCATTTCAAACTGAAAGTTGTTGGGTGTTCATTTACAGGACCTAAATGCTTCAGAGCATCCAGAGATTTCAGCTGCTGAAATAATAAATCAGAACATGCGTACAGCAGCAGAGATCTGGGTCATGTTACTGTACRTCTCATCTTTTCCTGTCACAACAAACAGCGTAGAGACCAATTACTGATCCAGAGTGCAGCTCATCACTTGTTTCAGACACATTGGAACATGTTTAAAAGGAATCTGACGTCTATCACTGAATCATCACACACGTTAACAGAAACAGCTTCCATCAGACTCACGTAGGTTTGATTGTTTCTGTCCTGAAACRAGTTCCTCCTCACTGAAACAACTCATCTCTTCATCCTGTAAAAGCCTCTGAAGATGGAGAAATGCAATGATTGGAATATGGGAATTCTTTTTCTTCTTTAATTTCTGGTTTAATATGATAGAGTATCAGGGCCAAACTGAGACTTTTTTATTACAAGAATAAAATCATATTATGACAATAAAGTTGTATTATAACTTTAATCTCATAAAGCCGTGACTTTAATGGTGTAATGTTATGACTTTAGTCTCATAATAAAAATAATAATCTCTGTGTGTGGCTCTAATATTCTGTTATAATTTGATCTAAATTGTGTATATAAGACATGTATGAATAATTGGACTTATTTCTAAGTGTAATTGTTGTGTTGCAGTGTTTACCAGCACTGCTGTCAGACGTTTCTGTCAGAAAACAGGAAACTTGAATAAAATCTATAATGTGTGAAAACATGATTGAGTCTTGTAATGTTCCAGAGCAGAAGAAAGATTAAAGAGCAGAAGAATTTTCTACTATCAGAGCTTCTCTCTGTAATGAGCTTCTGTTTGTAACGAGCTTCTCTCTCTGTAACGAGTGTCTCTCTCTGTAACGAGCTTCTCTCTCTGTAACGAGCCTCTCTCTGTAATGAGCTTCTGTTTGTAACGAGCTTCTCTCTATGTAACGAGCCTCTCTGTTTGTAATGAGCTTCTGTTTGTAACGAGCGTCTCTCTGTAACGAGCTTCTCTCTCTGTAACGAGTGTCTCTCTCTGTAACGAGCTTCTCTCTCTGTAACGAGCCTCTCTCTGTAATGAGCTTCTGTTTGTAACGAGCTTCTCTCTGTAACGAGCTTCTCTGTTTGTAATGAGCTTCTGTTTGTAACGAGCTTCTCTCTGTAACGAGCTTCTCTGTTTGTAATGAGCTTCTGTTTGTAACGAGCTTCTCTCTGTAACGAGCC
>NW_013952709.1:640166-646245 GCF_001266775.1 Austrofundulus limnaeus | reverse complement strand
TCCATCCATCCATCCATCCATCCATCCATCCATCCATCCATCCATCCATCCATCCATCCATCCATCATGCTGAGCTGAGGTCATGTCAGGCAGGCTACAAGTTCGGAGGAAAAACTCTTTCTCTTTCAAAAAGAGCTTCATCTTTTCCACTTAAATCTGTTCAGTGGTTGATGAGATATTTTACTAACATTACAGACAAACAAATTATTGTCCATTTTTTCCTTTTATCTGTGGGCAGTAAACATGAGACTTCAGGTAGTTTAGTTGTAAAATCTCCAGATTAAAGAGAATTGCAGTTTGACAGAAATCAGTGTTTTAGTTTGTAAAGTACTTGTGTGTTCCTCCCTCAGCTGTGGAGCTTTAATGTTGTGAACAGAGCTTTCCTCTTCATGTCTTTCTACACGGTGCATTGATAATGAGCTAACAGAAGCTACACGTGAACTGAAGGTGCTGACAGATAAGAGCTGCAGACCTGATTTCTTCTGCTCTAACAGCTCTGTGTGTTAACTCTGTGTGTAAGTTTCCACATGTCCACCTCTTCCTGACAGACGTGTCCTCCTGACAGACTGTTGTCTCTCTGCTGTGCCCCTTCACCTCCTGTCTTTAACACAAACACGTCTCAGTCAAATCAGAGCAGATGACTGTGTTCATTACTGCACACTCTCAGGTCCTTAAAGACTGCAACAAATTCACAAAGCAAGTCTTCGTTTCAAATCCAGCTCTTAATAAAGTGCATGAGTTTGGTTGTAGTGACGGTGGTCTCACCTCTGCAGCTGGACTCATCACTCCACACATTATCTCTGGGAAAAGCAGCTGATTAAAGCAGCCAAAGGCAGGAGCTGGTGATTTGATGGCATGGCACAACACCATGCTGCAAGATCCTCTCAGCATCCCTGCTGTGAATCAGGTTGAGTAGGATCCACACCAGGGATGGTAAATAGAGAATGGTGCAATCTCCTGAAAACTGCCGCTCTGTGAAGCTGAATGTCACCAGAGTCAGAATGAAGCTGAGCTTTGAGATTGCATCAGAGCTTTCAGAGCCTGGGATCTTATAAATGCATCCTGCTGCTCCTGTTGTCGTGCTGCTGGACTCAGACACACACGAGTCACGTGTCCTCTTCCTGTGTCTTAATGAAGCAGATGGACAGCAGAACATCATGAGGATGATCTTTGGCCATCACACCAGGATGCTCTGGTTATGGTTCAGAGCTCTGAAGATGAGGTTTTTGGTAACGGTGGCACATCCTCAGCTCGTTTAAACACCATGTTGTCAGTTCAGTGGATCAGTGGTTAGCACTGATGCCTCACAGTTAGAAGGTCCAGGGTTTGATCCCCGGTTCAGACCTGGGGTCTTTCTGTGTGGAGTTTCCATGTTCTCCTCGTGAGGGTTTTCTCCAGGTTTCCCCCACAGAACAAAAGACCCAGGCCTCTGTGGTCTCAGTGGGACTCACCTGGTTAAACAACAGTAAAATTCATTAATATTTAAATTATTTGTGTGGTAACAGAACCTTTTTGTCTTTTGAGAGAAGAATCTGTTGAAAGTTTGAAAATGCAACTTGTTTTTACTTGAACATGAGTCCATCCACATGTTTAGAGTTTATTTTGGGACAGTTTTCTGGGCTCACAAAGGGAAAAGGCTGTGTGCGTTATAAGAGCGAGAAGCAGCAGAACTGATCCATCATCAGTGAAAGCGGGTCAGAACATGGACCCTGTATCTGGGACAGTGTGGAGGCTCGATGACAGGACTCAGTTAATGTGGACCTGTTCACACTGACTCACTTTACTTTACCTGCTAGAAGCTCTCACCTGTTTCTGCTGGCTTCACACGACTCATCAGGTTACTCTGAAAACTCTTTAGAAGAGAACATGATGTTGATTCTGCCTGTAGCTCAATCAGTTCTACAAAATATCCATCCATCCATCCATCCATCCATCCATCCATTTTCTTCCGCCTATCCGGGGTCGGGTCGCGGGGGCAGCAGCTTCAGAAGGGAGGCCCAGACCTCCCTCTCCCCAGCCACTTCTTCCAGCTCCTCCGGGGGAACCCCAAGGCGTTCCCAGGCCAGCCGAGAGACATAGTCCCTCCAGCGTGTCCTGGGTCTTCCTCGGGGCCTCCTCCCGGTGGGACGTGCCCGGAATACCTCACCAGGGAGGCGTCCAGGAGGCATCCTTACCAGATGCCCGAGCCACCTCAACTGGCTCCTCTCGACGTGGAGGAGCAGCGGCTCTACTCTGAGTCCCTCCCGGATGACCGAGCTTCTCACCCTATCTCTAAGGGAGAGCCAAGCAACCCTGCGGAGGAAACCCATTTCGGCCGCTTGTATCCGGGACCTCGTTCTTTCGGTCATGACCCAAAGCTCATGACCATAGATGAGGGTAGGAACGTAGATCRACCGGTAAATCGAGAGCTTCGCTTTCTGACTCAGCTCTCTCTTCACCACGACGGACCGGTACAGCGCCCGCTTCACAGCAGACGCTGCGCCAATCCGCCTGTCGATCTCCCGCTCCGTTCTTCCCCCATTCGTGAACAAGATCCCCAGATACTTAAACTCCTCCACTTGAGACAGGGCGACCCCCCTGACCCGGAGAAGGCACTCTGCCCTTTTCCGGCTCAAGACCATGGCCTCGGATTTGGAGGCACTGAGCTTCATCCCGGCCGCTTCGCACTCGGCCGCGAACCGCTCCAGCGAGAGCTGCAGATCTCGTTCTGATGAAGCCAACAGGACCACATCATCCGCAAAAAGCAGAGATGCGATCCCAAGACCACCAAAACGGATCCCCTCAACACCTCGGCTGCGCCTAGAAATTCTGTCCATGAAAGTAATGAACAGAATCGGTGACAAAGGGCAGCCTTGGCGGAGTCCAACTCTCACCGGAAACGAGCCCGACTTACTGCCGGCAATGCGAACCAGACTCTGACACCGGTCGTACAAGGACCTGACAGCCCGTATCAAGTGGCCCGGTACCCCATACTCCCGGAGAACCCCCCACAAGGTCCCCCTTGGGACACGGTCGAACGCCTTCTCCAAGTCCACAAAACACATGTAGACAGGTTGGGCGAACTCCCATGCACCCTCCAGGACCCTGCTGAGGGTGTAGAGCTGGTCCAGTGTTCCACGACCAGGACGAAAACCACACTGTGGTTATTTCTACAAAATAAAACTGAGTAAATATGGGATCAGAGCAACTTTTTAAACTCACCTAGCACATTGTGTGTTTTATTTTCCAAGCTGTAAAAGGTAGTGCGACCGTGTTGTGCAAGACCTGTGCATCGTTCCCCCACGTTTGTCATGTGTGTCTTTCTTTGAACGGAGTGTTGTTAACTGCAAATCAGTTCTACATCTTTGATGTTGTGTGTGAATGACAAAGCTGATTCTGATTCTGAAATAATGAGATAAAATGTGACGTAGAAGCTGGAGATCATCCCCATCACAGGTGATTGTTTAGAAGAGTTGATCTTTTAACAAAAATGTTCATAAGCAATTAGTTAGAATTTACTCAAGAAAAACCATTTTCCATCTGATCCAACAAACACAAGTGATTGATTTAAAAAGACAACCAAGGTTAAGATGGCTGCCACCACTAATCAACTAAACTTGTTCAGAGCTTTGTATGTTAGAAGTGAGATTAGATTTTTTTATGAATTTAACAGGGAGCCAATCGAAAGATGCAAAACACAGAAAACTAGACATGGTTTTTACGATGTAAAATCATGTGTGCATTGCCATGTAGCACGGCTTTGCCTGCAGCAGTGGACTTTAAGAATGAAACGTGACCAAGTTTAAATGAGTTTTCTACCAGTTTGTGCTTGTCAAGTCAGCAGGTGTCTGTAATGAGCGTAATTGTGTAACAATATGAAGTTTGTAGAGATTTGTTAAAGTTGTTGTAGCTGGGTTTTGAACCCTGATCTCCCACATGAAAGCCCACAGAGTTAACCATGAGACCATTGAAGCTGTGGCAGAGGGCACTGCCAGGGGTTGGTTTGTATGTGTGCAGAAAGAGGCCACATTGCCAATGCAGTTGTTGACACTAAACAGCAATATATTACAGTAACAGAGTAATATTAGGACAATATTATAGTAAAACATCAAAATACAATCATATTAGTATTGTAACCACTGAACTATTGAGATTAAATATTATTAAACTATGGTTCAGTACTGAGTAGATACAGCAGGAGGCAGTATTGGACCATTACAAGGCTCCATTGACTCCCATTGTAAATTATTAAACATTAATATTTCAAAAACTATAAGTTGTACAGGCACCAAAAGGCATAGCCATCATTTGGCACAGGAGCTTTACAGATGTAAATTACAATTGCAGCTCTAGGACAAAGTATGCAGGAGGAGAAGCACGACAAAGTTGAGATGACTTGGATGGGAAACGGATCACAATAGTGTGCATTGCATTGGCAATGCATAAAGAAATATACATAAAGAATATATTTTGCTAAGTGGCACTAATATTACATCATAAATACACAAGTTCATACCTCCAACTGAACTGTGTAATTTACTGAGTTCATTTCTTCACACACACTTTTACTGTTTAACTGTTGTTTAACCAGGAAAATCCCACTGAGATCTCAGATCTCTTTTTTAAGGGCGGCCTGGGCCTGAAGGCAGCCTACTGTRCATGTTTTTAGTGGTGGAGAAAACCCACACAAGCATGAGAAGAACAGGTAAACTCCACACAGAAATACCACAGGTCCAAACCAGGAATCAAACCCAGGACCTTCTTGCTGTGAGGTGTTGGTGCTAACCACTGAGCCATGGTGCTGCCTGTCAAACATCCAGTAACTCTGCTCTCTTCAGTCGTTAGAAAAAGCTGCTAAATCATAAATAAATGTCATTTTTCATCAGAGTCTAATCACATAGAAACTGACTCCTGCCATTTCTGACACTCCCACTTCAGCACATCTTTAAACACTGCTCTGGAAGCTCGGCTGCAGACTGAGCTCCAGGGAGGAGCTTTGTACAAATAGGCGGAGCTTTGCAGCAGGAAGTGTTTAGGCAGCTCTATAGAACAGTTGAGGATTCCTCCAACATGCAGGAGTGAGTCACAGCAGCTCTGAGTGTTTCTGATCAGGGATTGACTTTAAAACATGATATAAAACTCAAAAATGTCTTTTTCATAACACAGCTCCTTTAAACAGAAAAAGGCAAACATGAAGTGATCTCATTCTCCTGTCTTTGTCAGATGAAATCTCATAAAGTTGATAAAGTTGTCTCTGTTCTGCTCAGGTGACTCAGCTTGTCACTCATAAATCAGTTTGATGTCTCATTTAGCTCAGCTGCTGCAGACTGTGTGTCTGACGTGGTTCATCAGCTGCACTGTTTCACTCTGAGTGAAGGTTAAAGGAAATGATTTGGGTGACGTCAGTCAGATTAGCTCCTCCCACATGAACACAGGAACACCTCTAACCTAACAGGAGCTGCAGGAGTTCAGACATTTCTACTGAACTGTATGTTTTTGTGTTTTCCTCCTGTCTTGTTGGGTCCAGCTCACCCCGCCCGTCCTGCTGAGCATGCCCCGGAGCCCCACATCCAGTGAGGACGAGATGGCCCAGAGTTTCTCTGACTACTCTGATGACTGTGCCTCCGACAGCTCCCGAGAAGAAACCATCTACGAGACCATAAGGGCCACGGCCCCGCCCTCCCACAACCACATGGACGACATTCATGTCAACTCTCTGGTGGTCCGGATCCTCATCCCAGACCTGCAGCAAACAGTAAGAGCTAACCGCTGAGACACGAGGGCTTCAGCTCAGAATCATTTAGGATGAGGAGCTGTGTCCCTCAGGTCCTCCTGCTGCTGGGAGGGTCTGACACAAGACCCCTGTCAGTGATGTGGGTGGGGGCGGGGCTTGTGGCAGCACCTGTTGCTCATACTTCTTCCTCTTGTGGTGTTTATTGGTGATTGACAAACAACTTAATGGTGTATTACTGCCAGCAGCTGGTGAGGAGTGGATCAGGATTCTTTACTTAACAAAAAAATACTAGTTAAATTAAATCCTTCCAAAAAACTTAGTACTTCATAAAAATTGGAGTATAAATGGATAACATTTCTGTATTCC
>NW_013952709.1:626502-639257 GCF_001266775.1 Austrofundulus limnaeus | reverse complement strand
TGTGTGTGTGTGTGTGTGTGTGTGTGTGTGTGCCATTTACTTGTAAAAGTTACCATAATGTCTGTTTGCAGAGTTCCACAGTAACTAAGTACAAATACTTTGTTACTGTACTTAAATATAAATTTAATTATCTTAACTTTACTTGAGTAATTCTTTTTCAGCCAACTTTTTATTTCTACTCCTGACCTTTTTTAAAAAAAGGTAAGAATTAGAAAAAAAAAGTAGAAAGGTGTGTGATTGTTAAAGTCTACTGTCCTGACACACTGCTCCTCCTGGACACAGTGAGTTTAACCTGGTTGGATGAGAAGTATAAAAATATCTACCATTGTGTTACTGTACTAGTTTGTACTCAGTCCATCACAGCCTTTAGAAAAATGTTTTTTGGAGAGATCACCTCTAAATAAATGTATTTTGGAAAATCTAACTGCTCATTTTTACTCAGTACTTTTACTTTAATACTTAAGTACTTTTTATGTCAGAAAATTACTTTTTGTTGTTCCATTAGAACAAAATCTAACTTTTGACTTTTGATCCAACTTGCAGTTGTGTTGAGTTTTTCTTTCTGTTGTGTTTTTGTTGTTGTGKAGATTTTCCACTTGAATTTGTCAGATGTGTGTGTTTGGAAGTGAAGACTTTAGGGAGGTGTGACCAGCAGGAACCATGTTGCCTCCTTTTCTTGAGAAAATGCCGAGGAGTGTGAACRCTGAGTGGGAGACCTGTGGGTTCAGACAGAATATACATGTATTATTTCACTGCTCAGTCCTGTAAATATAATGAGCTGTTAGACTGACGGCTTCAATCTGTACACTCACCACACACATTAGCTGGATTGAAGTTGGATTCCAGTAGAATGAAGCTGCAGACACATCCTGTCACTGTGACGATGTTGTATGTCAGACTAACAGCTTCCAGCTCTTTGTTAAATTCTTCTGATTTCAGTGTTTAAATGTTCAGAACAAAGCAGAGCAGTGAGGAACACACTGACTGATCCTGATATTACCAGGCTTTGCTTCTTTTTTATTACTCTGCTTTTGTCCATTTATATTTTCTCCACAAACACTTTTCTTCATCATCTCATCTTCTCCTTCTTCCTGTGAGGTTCTGCTGATGTTAACACACAGAACCAGACTTTGACCTGAGCAGCTGCTCCACAGACCTCTGCAGGACGTTTAACTTGACCTGAACAGAGGAACAGTGACCCAGAGATGAACTCATGAAGCTGAGCTGTGATCAGCAGTGTGCTTGTAATGTGATGTGTGTGTGTGTGTGTGCATGTTACACACTGTGGTGCTGCTCAGACACACACTTCAGTCTTATAGTTACTGAAAAACCAATAAATGATTCAGCTTCCAGTTTCAGCTGACGTGCTTTAATGTTAGAGAAGTATGAAAAACAGAAAAACACTGTGTCTGGTCTAAASTGGGACTTGTGACGTGTCCAGGGTGACTAACAGAGACAGAGTCCAGCTCCCCTGCAGAGGAACCTCAGAGTCCACAGAGTCAACACTGTNGGACTTGTGTGATTACAGAATATCAAGTTTTCCATTTTTCTCTCTCCCTCAGTACCATCACTGTATTACTTAAACTAATTAATTCATTATCCTTCATTCATCCAAACTAAAGACAWTTATGGCTATGGATAGATAAAAGTGGTATTGGTACACAGTGAATAGCATCACTCGCAGTCCACATTCACACATAAAATAGCTTAAGTCATGTAAATTTGTAGCAAAATATTCTCACCGTAAAAAAAAAAAAAAAAACCCAGAGCTGTCAGGTTTTCGATGCTTTACAGGCAGATTTCTAAATTAAAACGTTCAAAACAATCAGACTTAAAAGGAATGTATTGAGAACACTTTTCAGTRTAGATTCTACTTCATTTTGATTATTTCCATCTGTCATCAACAGAGCCGATCATATTCTTCCAGCTTGTTAAAATGCTTAAATGCTGGATGTTTTATAGGACTTCTTGCACCCAGGTAGACTGACAATAAAAACCCCTTCATGAAAGCTTTTTAACAGTTCAGGTTATCTCATCTCTAAACACTTCTAATTTCCAGATTTATATCTTTATTCAATTACACAGAATTTAGATCCGACCGCTTCCTGCTTCTGGAAATCCTGAAGCATCAGCACGTGGCAGACTCAAACACAAGAGGGCACTATCATACAAAACCTGAGGGATCAGATTTACCCCRGTGCAGCTCAAATCCCATGTGCTCTGCGGGAATGAATTTGGGAATTCAAACAGTTTGTTTCCGTTTTTTAAAGTGGAATCGTTGCCAGTTGGCCGTCCTCCTCTTAACGCTTCATCACCACCTGTTCGTACGCTCCAGCGCCGACCCTGAGAGGACAGGCGAAACATGAATTAGCAGCTGTATTTTACAGAGTACGACTCGGGGGAATATGAGACTTTGCTTTTGTGTGGACCGAATGAAGATTAAAGAATATAAAGTTGCATTTTAAACGGTTTTACTGACAGATCAGCTAGAAAACTGTTGGAATCTAGAGAAATTGCATTTAGTGTAAAATGTTTCTGCTAAAGTGTAATGCAAGTTCATTTGAAATGTGAAAGAAGCATAAAAAGCTCAAATTAGCAGAAAGAAGTACAAAAACAGAAATTAGCAGAAAAACAGCTAAAATAGCAGAAAATAGCTCAAATTAGCATAAGAAGCTAAAGGTATCAGATACAAGTTAGAATTAGCTTACAGATGGTGAAAGTGTTGTAAAAAAAAGCAAAATAATCAGAAAAGAAAATTACAAAAAAGTTGCAATTTGTTGTAAAATAGCTAAAACAGCCAAAATGTGTATCAACACTGCTAAAATGTAGCTAAAATAATTTTACCATAAAGAAGCAGAAGGAGCACATTTGCAGAAGAGAGAAGCTGTAATGGCCTCCAATTTATGAATTCAGCTTAAAATCTAGTTTTATCTAATAACAGCTGAACAGTAGCTAAAATGGCAGCAAACAGCTGTAATAAGCAGAAAACAATTGAAAGAAGCATAAACCCCAATTAGCAAAGAAGCTGAAAGCACAAAAAAGTACAATCTAGCAGAAAGGAGTCAAATTTTAGCCAGAAATAACAGAAAAAGGCTAAAATTGTCACAGGGCAGTTAAAAAGAGCTGAACCAGAATAAAAAGTATAAAATACAGTAAAGATTTAGAAATATTTTGAAGAGTTTTAAAAACGTTGAAAACGGCTCCATTCATTTTCAGTGGGGAAAAATGTGGCTGAAAAAGTGAAGTAGCTAAAGAAAAGAAGTTTAAATAGCTGAAATACTACGAGTTATAGCCGGAATGTGCTGAAGGAGCTGGACGCTTTGATATATGAACTGTTGAAACGACACAAAAATTGCGGAACTAGATAGGTTCTGAAAAAGGTATGGAGGAAAAAAAAGATTGTTTGAATGCTTGTGAAGCATCCACACTATTAAATAAGTGAAGAATGTTTTTTTTTATAATTAGCTTTCAGAATAAGCCATAATAAATCATTAGCAAAGTAAAATAAAGTAATAAAACAGCAGCTTAAACCATGGCCAAACTGGCTTTAGAGCGATGATTTTTTAAAAAATTTTCACCAGTTGTCCTTTCGTACCTATAGCTATACAAACAGTTCTTACATTCAGCAGCAACTCAACTTTCCAGCTACAAGTCCTGGATGCAGAATGTGGAACATTTTGTTGCTTTAAATCTTCTATGCTTCGCTGCAGCTCATAGGACAGTTTGGAGCGTTATAATAAATGAGTGTAGCAGTTGATGATGCTCACCTGGTGGGAAGGTGATGGCTTCCAAGGGCGGTACTTCCTCCAGGACCAACAAAGAGACGCAAGCCCTCCTCTGAAGCAGACATAGTTGTAACCGTCAGGACACAAGGCACCCACAGCCTGCTGTATAAATCTTGTCATGATGAGCAGCCAGTTGCTAGGCAATCTAAAAATAATCACGTATTGACAGTAGCCCCCCTTTTCTTAAGCATTGAGCCGAATGAGAGCTTGGAAGTAAACACAATACCTTCCTCAAAGTTCACACAATGACTCACGATTCATGGGGTAACACAATAGTATCGACTGAATTATTGTTCTGCAATTTATCTGAGCATGAAGCACAGACTCTAGAATAGGGCTGCCTTTTTTACTTGATTTGTTTACATCGTTTCAGAGCGGGCGTCTCTCACCTTCAGCGCTGGAGTCCAGCAGGCTGGGTGTAAAGTCCTGACTCTGTAAAATCTTTTCCACAACATCGTCGGCATCCACCCTCGTGTCGTCCATTCGCTTCAGCTGCGACTCCATGGAGTCCTGCTTCATGGGGTGTCTGAGGAGGAGAATCTGAGGAGTTATTTTTGTGCTAAAAAATATCGTTTGCATCTTTCGTCTTCTACTTTTCTTATGCTAAAAGGGTTTTTGTTCAATCGCTGAGCTAATATCCACACAAGCTTTGTGCACACAGAAAGCTGTTGAGTTGCATTTTTCATCAGCGTGACACACTGGAACTCATGTTTGACTGTTTATTTCTTTCTTACAGTATTAGTAAATGCAAGCCAAAACACACATTTGTACTTCAAATTTTACTTTAACAGCACTTTCGATACGCCTGAATGCACAAGCAGCAGAGCACTAAACTTCCTGCTGCACCGTTTCTGCACTATGCTTTAAGACCCAGTGTAAAACAGTAAATATTTCATTTTTACTTAATAAGTGACTGTAGTATGTTTCCATACTATAAGTGAAATCAAATCAAAGTTTTAAAATTTTGCCTAATAGGAACTATGAATCAGGGCCTGTCTGTAGTAACTGGCTTTGAGCAGTGTAGTCAGCAGTTTTTCTAAAATGCTACGTAAAAATCAAAGTCTGAACTGATTCTTGAGGAGAAAAAGATTCTACCTTTTTATAATAATAGTGTAACACAATGAAGTGCATTTCTTTGCTCATCCATAGAACCAAAATTTTAGAAAAGTTTAATCTGGTACACAGAGATTTGACGGTTCTGGCTGATGCAGGACTTCCTGTCCCACTTTCTTGTTAAATCTCATTATCACTGAGGTTTTGCAGAAACCAGTGTTGCTTTAAGCTGCAGTGATATTTACATGTAAAAAGAGGTACAGATTCTCTTATTTCTGGTTTTATAAAAATGTTGAGGTAATTTTTTCTTACACAAATGAAAGAAAATATTCTTAAATGTAAGATAAAAATAACAAATCTATATAACAAAACATCGGCTGGTATTGTTAAGTTAAGTGCACTTAATAAAAGTTCATATCCTTCCCCAGCAAAACTTATTTACTAAATTCCGGTCTAGTCAGTTTTAGACCCCACAAACATAAATGTTTCTTGTGAGTTTAAAAGCTCTCAGTGACACCACGTAATAAAACCACAAATATGTTTCCGCTGTTTTGCCTCGCAGATTTTGATGCTGCTTCCTGAAACGCGACACAGGAAATGTATCTATCAAAATATCATTCAGCTCATCTGTAGAAGCTTGCCTGCTCAGTCCGTTTTATCCTCATCCCTTTTCTAAAATAAGCCCAACAACAGTTGAATAAATTATTTTAGTAGTTCAAGATGTTTCTTTACTCATCAAACGAGCCAGAGACTCGCCTGTTCAGCCGTTCGCAGGATGAGGAGCTCAGCACTTGTGTTCCTAATGGGTTGCTAGTGGCGGTTGTTGGAGCTGGGTGTTCAGGCAGAGCTGGACAGGGTCTGGACTCTCGTTCCTCGCTGGGCTCTGGAATACTTCCGATTCCTGTTGAGGCGCTGCCCACCGAGTGGTTTCTCCGATGGCTGAACTCTGACATGCTGGATGAGCGGGAGTGACCGGTGCTGTAGCCTGAAAGAAAGGAACATTTCTCATTTATAGTAAACTGATGCTTTTGGGTTGTTTTTGTGATGAACATGACTAACAGATCCTCTATAAAATGTGTTAGTAGTTTTTAGTGCAAACCTTAAAAACAACACACCAGCTTACATTTACATGTAGGAGGAAAAGGATTTTTCAGCCCTACATGAGAGGCCCATTAGAGCTGATGTCTGACCGACTCCACTTCCTCTAATCATTTATTAGTGTCATCTGATCTGGCTTTGATTGATACTCGAACTGCAAGGGTTGAGTATTACTGGAAATGCATGGTATGATTTCCATTCTCCTCAGTAAAAAGATTTTATCTTAAATTTGACCACATACTTTAGTTTTTTTTCCCATTCGGCATTTGCGAGAATAAAATATGCTTTACGTAATTGAAGTTGGAAACTAATCATTTTAATCTGATACGCTTTCAACTCAGTAACTTGTTTTCTGAGTATTGTATCCATCTTTGTATCGTCGAACCTCAGGAGCTTGGGTGTCAGAACCAAATTTTGAATGAAATAGATGTCATTTCCTGCATTCTGGTGTATTTTACCAGGTTCTGAAACATACTATTACATACATAAATAAACACTTGATTTAATAATTATTTCAGAGAAAGATCCCTCATTAAACTACTCTATCACTTTGTTTTAAACTCACTGCTACAGCTGAGATAAGGTTGATTAATGTAACACAATATTAACCAGTGACTTCAGGGGTGCCTTTCACTTTCATACTGTTTATTCTTGATTTATTTTAAATTGTAACATGTCAATGTGCTAAATGACCATTAACTGCACATTTAAAACTAATAATAATAACTTTACCCAATGAACAGGTGCAATATTGATAACCACCAACAGTGAATTTAGAGGGGCATTTCACTTTTTATGATTTAGTGATAGGTCTACTCATAACCAAAAGGAACAGGGCATCATGCAGCCTTCAGAACATAAAATGACACAGAGCTATGGTGACAAAAAAATTAAATAAAACAAAAAACGTCAGTTTTGTCAATCTGCATGTAATTATTAAAGCAAAAATGGGTCTACTGGTTCCTTCCGACCCTGGTACCACCTCAATTTCTACCACTTCCAACTAATTAAAGTGAAAATTTTAATAAGCACGTTATTTTTTTCTTCTTAAAGCCACAAAAAAGCACGTAATTTTTATACTATTCAAAATATAATAAAATTCAGTTTAATCATGCTGTGGATCAGGGGTGCCCAACCAGTTGCTTGCGGGCGACTGGTCGCCCGCCAGCTGACCAGGTGCCTGTGCAGCGCAAACTTGCTGCGGAGCCTCTAGTGCCGACTYTGAGCGTCGCATCCCGGAGTGGCTGGTCTTGTTTGAAAGCTCTGGTTCTGCCCTACAAGGAGAAAGTTGAGTGGAGTCCCTGCGACGTTCCGCCGCGGATATAAGCGAAAAACCTCCAAAATTACGCACCGTCGGACCTCCGCCGGGGTGGTTTTAGCCCCCCTCCCCGGGCTAGGAGCATTGGATCCCGGTGGGGCTGGTCGGGTTTTAAAGCTCTGGTTCTGCCCTACAAGCTGATACTTAAATGGAGTCTCTCTGACGTTCCCTCGCGGAGCTATAAGCAAATTACGCACGACTTAGTGCATTTTACGTGCATTTTTGGGAGGAAATTTCAACCTTCGTTTGCTTCTCCCGCGGGCTCTCACCATCGGATCCTTTGAAAGTGAGAAGACTTTGGAAAGCTGCGGTCCTCCTCTACAAACTGGAGGCGGTTGCAAGTTCCTGGGACGTACCCCCCATGGAGCTATTAACCAATGACCGGCCGAAAAAGGCGCTTTGGCGGGCGATATAGTACTCAATTTACTCCGGAGCCTCTAGCGCCGGCTCTGAGCGTCCGGGTGGGAGATAGTTTTTTAAAGTTCTGGATCTCTGCTACAACCTGGAGGTGGTTGCAAGTTCCTGGGACGTTCCCACGCGGAGATGTAAGCGATCAAAAGTCGTCGGGCGAGCTCCGGCGGGTGAAACGGCTGATTTCCAGCATGGGGCTGCTTGTGCTGATGCAGGGGAATAAAAGAAAGAGATCCAGTGAGGTGGAACCGCGGTCCTACGTCCAGCAACCGCTCTCCCACCTGGATTTAGCCAGAAACCCCTGGTGGGCGATATTTCTGCAAAAATGCATAAAATTCAGAAACCCACCTGATGGATCACTTCCAGACAATAAAAGGAACAGGTATGGTCAAGTGAAACCRGTCCTGGAAGCTCAGCACTGGGTTTTATAACAGCCTGCCCCCTGAATCACTGTTGGGCGATATTTTTGCAATAATGCATAAAATTCAGAAACCCTCCTGATGGATCTGTTCCAGGCAATAAAAGGAACAGATCTGATCAGGTGAAACCGGTCCTGGAAGCTCAGCATCAGGTTTTATAGCCGCCTGCGAGGGAATTTTATATTGTGTGCTTTGACTTTGAAAAGAAAGTAAAAAGGGGCGGTACTCTTGTGGTAGCCATGTTGACCCTGATAGATTTTTGTTTTGYTTTTCCTCCCCTGTATGGAGAGAAGAGAGGAGAGTTATTTGAATAAATGGAGACGAGTTCCCGTACTCCAAAGTTATTTGACTCTGTGGTTCTCACTGGGCATGTTTTCAGCCCTCGTAACTCGCAAGTTACAGTGAGTACTAATTGAAGGAGGTAAAAAAAAGAACCTTTTTGTTCAAGCAGCACTTATGTTTCTCTGTCAGGAGTTAAATAAGGATTTTATCTTTTCTTTTTTTTGTAGGTAAATATATGGTTAAGTAGTAGATAGTCCCCTTCACTTACTATTGTTGCAACGCCTATGCTCAGGAGCTAAAGAAAAAATATTACAATTTTTAGAATATGAGATATTTAGATCTATTGAGAGGAGCCTGTTGAGGTGGTTCAACCATCCAGCAGTACGATGCTTAAGATGAGAGGGCAGGACAACAGAATGGTAAGCTAAGGTTAGATTTTTTTTCAACTTGTTTGGTGGCTCGCTACTGTTGTTGTGTAGTTAAACTTGTGAAAAAAACGTTACAGTCGCTGCAAAGAAAGTTACTCATGTGATGTAGCCCCCTGTTAGTGAACTAATCAATAAGCAGCAGTAGCTGACATCAAATCAGGTCAGTCTGATTGGAACCCTAGCTCTCAAGGTTCCAGAAATCAGGGTGGACCTGGGGCATATGGGTTAAAATGCCGAACCCACGTTTGAACCCCAGCTGGGCCATGCAGTGCAAAAAACACCTTATGTCTCTTGGCTGGTCTGGGAACGCCTTTGAATCCTCCCAGAAGAGCTGGAAGAGGTGGATTTGGAAAGAGATGTCTGGGACTCTCTGTTAAAAGCTGCTGCCCCTGTAACAATCTTCGGAACAAATGGAGGATGGATGGATGGATTGGTTGATGATGGATTGGTGGATGGATGGATTGTTTGACGAGGGATTGGTGGGTGGACAGATGAATGGATGGATGGAATGGTGGATGGATGGATGAATGGATGGGCTGACTGGTTCATGGATGGATGGATTAATTGATAAATTAATGGAAGGATTGATGGATGGATGGATTGGTTGATAGATGGAGGATGAAATGATGGATGGATGGATGGATGGATTGATGGATGGAAGGATTAATGGGATATCTCTACCTGAGAGTTTGGACTGTTGGCTGGCGTAGCTAGAAGTTCGGGAGTGGCCACAACCCCCAAGATCATCTGACACAACGGGACATTTCCCTTCTCGATTCTCTCCTAGATGAGAAAGGACAGAGACATACAAGGGATGGCTAAAATATTAAAGCTCCACAAAGACGTCCTTGGAAATCATTCATTAAACCACAAGTTTCAGGTTTGTGAAAGTTGCATCAGTTCAAATGTGGCAATAAGCAGGTTTTAAAAACAATGACCGGATAACTACAGATCCAACTTTATTCCAACAGTGTCTGCAATTCCAGCTTTTTAAACCCCACTAAGGGTGCGTTCCAGTAGTCCTGGGAAGTAGTAATTTCCCAGTTCCCATTGTTAGATTTAAACTGGAACGCCCCCTCCAGTGGTAATATTCCACTCGTAAAGTGGAAGAAATGAAACTGCCCCCAGWTTCGATTTCAAGATGGCGGCTACTCGCAGCTTTAGAAAGTTAACTCTGTAACGTTTACTATTAATTATCTTGCTTAATTTTTTGTGTATGTTTAATCACTCACACAAGTAGTGTGTTTTCTGTGCAATGCTATACGTGTTAAAATCAATGTTTATTTGCATGACGTACGTAGTAGAGCTCTCTTTTTGTCATTGTTTATATTGTAGCAGTGTTGTACGTAGGTTAGCGGCAACAATACAATCGCCTGTCGGCTAACTGGAATGCAGTTTCATATGGTTTGTTGAGAAATGAGGTCACTGCCATTTACCAGTTCCCGGAATATGATGTAAACGGAATGCAGCATAAGAAACCTGAAAACTGGTGTTATTTAGTGTCAACCATGATGCACCAATAGAAAATGGTCACAGCCAACAAATATAGCTTCTCTGGAATGCACCTATTTATTACACCTTTCTTCTAAGTTGATTTTGTTGCACATAACTCATAATTTTCCAAATGATAAAAGTATCAGGTTTACTGGTTTGATAACTAACAAACATCTAAATTGAACAGGCTCTTAAAACCACACCTAATGAAAAGAACCGAYGGTGCTTTTAGAAGAGAACATCAAACTAACACATTTTATATGCATGCTAACACACAACCTCCCCCCAGACAGACAGACCACATTCCTATTTTTAACCACATGAAAGCCCACAGGTCAGAACAGATTGTAGTTAATCTAAAAAGAGAATTTAAATTATACATGAACTACATTCAAGCATTCAACACTGCAATGTGTTCACACTTCAACACACACTGAGCAAGAGAGAAAAGAGGAAAGGAAGATGTGAAAGGACATGGTTAATCTCTTCTGCAATGCAAACTGACATTAAAGATGCGGTTGCGGGATTTTATGTAAATGAAATAAAGGATAAAGTTACTTTAGGAATATTGCAAAGACATAACTCAAAAATGTAAAGAAACATTTGGATTTTTTATTAAAGTTTAGTTTTATTTCGTTCTGACTTTTCTTTTAATTTGGTTAGTTTTAATTAGTTTTTACAGTGGATTTGCTAGTTTTTATTAGTTACTATTGCATTTTTAATGCTTAGTTTTAGATTAGTTTTTAATTAGTTCTAGTATTAGTTTTTTATAGTTTGAATAAACATATTTGCCAATGCATCCCCAAGCTTGTGATGTTCCTATGAGTTAACTAACCAACAGCTATTTTTTTATTTGTTCGCTAGTTAAAGCAGTCCATTATAGCGACCGACACCTTCCTAAAATAATTGCGTAACTGAATTTTGCCAACAAAGGTCTTGGGCAATAGTTGTCTCCAACCCGGTGCTACCTGTTGCTTGTTTTTCATGAGAACTACTGAGAGAAGCTAGCGTGKCAAGCATAGAAATCAATACATAGAAGCCTCGTTGACTGTGTCGGTCCGCTGCTGTGATGAGCCTGTGCGTCCGTCATATTGGAGGTGGCACCGCTGCGCTGTGAACTACTACTACTACTAATGAATGGACTTTGTTTAACAGAGATTTACGTTAATATGGCACCACAATTTATTCAAACAC
This sequence comes from Austrofundulus limnaeus, assembly GCF_001266775.1. Classification (NCBI taxonomy): domain Eukaryota; kingdom Metazoa; phylum Chordata; class Actinopteri; order Cyprinodontiformes; family Rivulidae; genus Austrofundulus; species Austrofundulus limnaeus. The sequence goes on along the minus strand of NW_013952709.1, from coordinate 627,775 downwards.
ACACACGTGTGCGCGCACACAGAATTTGAGAAAAACAGGTACCGGTACCAAAAACAATGCATTAAAACTTCTTACAGGACTACAAAATACAACTTTATTGATCCCACACACAATTAATTTATGTTTCATAAGCTGTAAAGGTAAAGTAGTTTAAAAATCAATTTATGTTACACTTCGTATTATTATATGAATTGTAATGAATGAATTTAGGAAACCTGTACAGAATAACAAAAGCTAAACACAAAGCAACAACAGTCTAACAAAATGTTTGAGTGAGCTATTTCATTTATTCGTTATTTTATGTTSAGAATAAGGAATACAGTTGGTAATAAGATCTTTCTTACAATCAAACTTTTAACAGTTTCATTCTGACTAGATATATTAACACAGTAGTTAAATTAATAATATAATAACTTTTTAATAATAATAATACTTTATTAACCCCCAAAAGGAAATTACATTTTCCAGTACAGCCATCCGTTATTATGAGAATTCCTACAAAAAGAAGTCTTGTGTTTGCATTAAAATGAGGAATGTTGTGAAGTTAACTGTTTAAGTTAGCTCACGTTATCTGTATAGTAAGTGTTAAGACTCGCATGTGAAAGGTAATTCTGTCTTATTTTGTTTGGACATCTGAAGTGTTAGAACATTTCCAAGCCGCACAACTACGAGGCATTTTGCTTTCCCCTCTCTGCCACCTCCAATATGGTGGTGACATGGTTATGCCGTTCAGATTCCAACAGGGCGTCTATTGATGTCTACAGTGTCAAGATAGTCATAGTTAGCCATCTTGTGCAAGCTTGATTCATGCAGTTTTTCCATTGAGAAGCATTTCACCTGTTTTATCCCCTGTTTCTACTACAACACTTGCTTTTATTTTTCTTGCAGTCATATTCAAAGAAATCTCAAAGTGAACGTTGCTTCTTTCTCCCAAGTTTTGCTGTTGTTATTTGGCAGACGATGCTGAGCAGCAGCAGACTGTAAACAAGTGTTGTTACAGACCATGAGGTGCCGTAAGCTGCCCACAGCTCATGTGAAACGACTCAATTAAAAAAAAAAAGATCCATGGCTCAAAATAAATTGACAAACACTAAAACTGAGAATATTCTATCTATAATTTCAGTTAGTTTTAGTTAGTTTTGTAAAAAGATTATATAGTTTTAGTTAGATATCTTTTTTTCATTTTATTACAGTTTTTATTTTAGTTAACTAAAATGTTTTTTCAATTTCAGTTTTCGTTATTTAGTTTTAGTTAACTATAATAACCCTGGTG
>NW_013952709.1:623420-625711 GCF_001266775.1 Austrofundulus limnaeus | reverse complement strand
ATGATAAATTAAAATAACATTTAAAACTCATTCACCTAGAGAAGATGGCAAGTTGTTTGAATTTTTTTAATATATTGTATATAAAATTGTTTGATGGGGGTGTTAAACAGAGAATCACCTTTGCTTTAATATGGGGCAAACAAATGTTCTGTTAGAGTTAATGTGGTTTAATTAGAAGAACTCAAACAGTGAATCTCACAGACTCAGCCTGCGCGCGCAGTGACACACTCCTGTCACAGCAGTCTCTCATCAGGAGGAGAGTTTAGTCACTCACACAAAGTTGGACAGATCTGTTTGATAACAACGCTCTGAACATATATTTAATATAAAGTTATGTTTTACAGACCAACGTCTCTGGTAGTTCAGGAGCAAAGTGCAGGAGGAGATGTCAGGACTGACCGCTGGAGCTGCTGCTTCAACCGGTCTCTGCTGAAAACAGCACAGTCTGAAAGTCCCGCCCTGCTCTGCTCTGATTGGATAAAACGGCTCTGGACTTTGTCCAATTAGTTGAAGGCAGTGTCCGTTTAATCCTTATATCAGGGTCCCGCTGTCCCGAGGCTTGGTGAGCACCGAACAACGATCCAGTCACACCAGTGTGGCTRGATTTTATCTTTTTAAAGAAGTCAGGTCRCATTTGCGACCAAACTGGTCGCACTCTAGAGCCCTGCTAGCTGTTTTCACAATCTCAGGTACAATCTTAGGTACGCAAGTGAGCTTTATGACATTCCATCTGGTGCGCTTTTTCTTGTTTTGATMGCGCACCTGCGCACCGCTTATGTGCAACCCTGATTATATTAGTCAAATGCGTTTATCACCAAAAAACCTGAAGCAATGTTCACTTTTACTGATCACTAGAATTTAAACAGTCAAGAAATGTTTATTATGTTTATGCTAATACTCAATTTATTAGTATTTTTATATTTAAAAATAAACTATTAAAGTCAAGCGTTTTCAGCTTTCTAAAAAGAGCATGCCAGGTCCAGCCTGACCTGCCAGATGGTTTGTTACATGCAACCATTTGGCTCAGCTGCTGTGAAAAAAGGTTTTGATGCTGCAGTTAATGACTGGGGAAATCCTTGGATTATCAGCCTGAACAGCACACAGTTATTTACTTATTTGTTGGTACAGTTTTGCAGGTTGCTCTGAAAAGCAGATCCTGTTCTAAATTAAGGTCTTGAATATTTACTGTGCGCTGACTTGATCCGTGTCTAAATGACAGAACATTAAAAACACCATCAGAAAACAGATATAAARCTCAAACTAAAATTCAGAAATAAAGAAAATAAACTGGAATGGCACAGCTAAACCATAACCTGTCCAGAAAAGCTACAGGGTTTATGACAAAAAKGGGAGGCAGGCGTCTGATGCGAGATGATTATTCTCACCAGAGTGGCCTTTCTGTGAGTCTCCTCCTTTCCTCTCCTCCAGGAGGTTCTCTCCATCACCCGGGATGCCGATCACATTGGCTGTGGAGGGAGGTCTGATTTACAGAAGAAAGACAGTGTGGCTTTAGTGCCTCTCATCTGTGCATCAATTATTCTTTCAAAATAAAAAAAAGAAAAGCTAAAGCAGAGTCATGCTGCTAAAGGCTTAGTGACGATTATATCAATCTGTCAACTCCATTAAATGGTGCAAAAGAAAGGTAGCAATGTGACATTTTAGTTTGGTTCATAATGTGTCCATAAAGGTGACCTGAATGAATTATTACATCTGTGTATTCATTACTTCATTACCTCACGTGACATGTTTAATTATTCAGTGTGGCCTCTAGTCAAGAATATCAAATGACAAAATTCAGATGAAGTAGAAACATGTTTCTCACACTTACGTTTTAAAACATGGGTCCCCCGACATCAACTGTGTACAGATAATGACCTGTAAAATTAGTAAAAGACATGGTTTTTCTTATGGTTTACTTTACTAAGCTTGTACTCCTGGTAATTTAAAAAGAAAGGTTACAAAATATTAATGGAGTAAATATGCACATCCTGAGTAAGTAAAAGACTTCTTGTTAAGMTGTTTGATTTTCACCGTAATTTTAGTGGGACACAGCAGCTCATGGATGTGATCCTGTCCATGTCTGAGTTGTCATTTCTTTCCTTTCACAAAAAACAATTTTTYTGTTTGTTTTATTTAAATAAATTCTGTTCCCATGAAAGTAGGATACAGAACAACTGGAGTGAGTTTTGACCATGGGTTCAATGTAGCAGTCGCAGGGCTAACCAGAACAGGCAACATATTGGCAATAAGGGCTAATTTTGTAAAACTATTAATGATGAGAATATCAAAAT
>NW_013952709.1:615969-617615 GCF_001266775.1 Austrofundulus limnaeus | reverse complement strand
AATTGCTGGATGTTCGGCCCCTCAGCTGTTGGCCTGCACTAACTGTGGCCCCCAGTGCAATTTAGTTGGATAGCCCTGATGTAACATTTTAAAATTAAAATAAGCTTATGAAGCTAATTTAATGACTGGTAATTATTGAAGCACATTGCTGTAGCACTCTGCTGAATCATGCAACGATTTAGCAGAAACTATTAAATATTACAAGCTGGTTTTGCCTCTAGTTTATGTAATATTTACACTATCATGTTATATATTTAACTATTTTTAGATTTCTATTAGACAACCCTGACCTGTTTAAGATGGTTAGCTAATATGTAGWCTAGTTTCATCCTATAACCAGGTATGCAGTGAACATTTATGTGTCAACTGGTAAATATGTATTTTTATTAATGACAGTAAGAAATAATAAATACATTTTACTACTAGTTAAATGTCCAAGTTATTGATTGACTTCAGRTCTGGTTTAGACCAGTGGTTCCCAACCCTAGTCCTCAAAGACCCCTATCCTTCATGTTTTTCTTGTTTCTCTGCTATTCAGCAGGTCTTCAGGAGACAGTTAATCACTCATTCGTTCAAACCAGGTGTGTCAAAGCAGGGAAACATCTAAAATATGCAGGACAGGAGTCCTCAAGGACCAGGTTTGGGAACCACTGCTTTAATACTTATCTGATTTATTATTTACAAGTAAATGGCAAAGAATCCATGGATTCCAGAGGCGATCCTAAAAAACATAAAACTAAGTCAGTATTATATTTTGAAAAAGTCTCATCAAGCTCAGAGAAGCTCTTGAAGTGKTTGTCAACATTTAGATTATTATTTATAAATTATATATTTTTCTGGTATTTACCTTACTGTTTTATAGGATGGTTGAATGAAATATAATTATTAATTTATTTTAAAAATATTACAAATTATTTGTGACACAGATCCAGCGCTGTTAATCAAACAATTGCTATAAGGGCTGTGAGCCCACGCCCTGTATGGTCATCAGTTCCCCTCCTCCCTGTTCTCAACAGAAGCTAAGAGTGGACGGGATGGGCAGGGCTCAGTCTATCCTTATATAAACTCTTTGTAAGAGCCACGAGTGAATAAGAAAACTGATAATGTGACCAGTGAGCATGTAGCTTTGACACTTGGGTGGTGGGTGTCTATGTGGGCATGACTGGTGCTCTGGTTGTTTGCATGGATGATGGGTTATGTCATGCACGTATTAACTGTTTGAACCTGGTCAGTCTGTGTCTTAATTAATGTAATGTAAAAATATGGAAAGTGGAAACAGAATAAACCGATCACTGCTGATAAAGAAGTGACCTGGARTTGGGTGTGAAACGCGTCGCCCAGTGTGGCCCTCAATTATAACACCAGTTACTCACAAATACTCTTTGTTCCCGTACTTAAAAGGATCCATGACTAGTTGTAACATTAGACTTTATTTGATAAACATAAATTTTAACTGTAAAATAAAGACTGTAAAAATACTGTTTAGTTTTGTATTGGGTTGGGCATAATCGTATCGTGTGTGATTAATTGTCAGAAAAACATTAACCGATTAATTTTTGGCACTTGACAATTAATACGATTAATGCCAACAGTTAGAATCCACTCGCTGCTCCTCTCAGCTTCAAATATGACGAACATTAAAAAAA
>NW_013952709.1:611950-614915 GCF_001266775.1 Austrofundulus limnaeus | reverse complement strand
GATCCCTTTAAAAGGAAATTATTCACAACTCAAAAACAAACTCTCTTGTCTCAATGAGGTAACTCAGACAGCTGAGGATATTTAAACGTTACCTTGAGAATGGAATTATCTTGCCGAGTGTTTTTGGTATCGTAGCCTTCCAGCAGACACCTCCGAGTTGTATTTCCTGAGCCGGCAAACTCTGCTAAATTCAGATCTGCAAAACCAAGCTAAAAGGAGACAAAATGTCACAAGRTGGGGCTCTTTTCTTTTCTTTTCTTTTTTCACATTAGCAACAGGATTATTTCTGGATGCCAGTGGCAGCACGCAGGGACATGAAAAGAATTTGAATGAAACAGATAATTTTTCTTTCATTATGAKTATGAAACCTTCAGAAACTTGGGTTAGAATTGTTTTTTCAAACACAAGTKGGATTAGTTCATTGTGCTCAGTAAACAATTGTTTTCAGCTATTCTGAGCAGAAAACACGTGACATAATGAGGCAACCTTCAGGCGATGAAAGCCATCTGTTAGCTGCAGGCTAGCAACATCAATATGTCTTATTATTGTAAAACCAGGAGAACAAGAAGTTGGTTAAAGAGATCAGAGTGTGACAAACTGACAAGAATTACCTTTGCATACGCCTTTCCACCTTTAAGCTCCTGAAGAGGAAAAAAAAAGTTACCAAAAGGTTTGTAGATGAGAAAATATTTCAGTTGAAACAGGAATAAATGCAGTGATAATTTTCACAAATAAAGCCTATTTGTTTATTCTAACTGGTATTTGTTAATTTTATTATAGAAATATCTTGACAGATGAATAACATCACAATATTGACTATCACTGAACTTCTTTATTTAAATGTTTCACATGGAACTGCCAGGTTTCAACTCACCACAACCCACATGGTGCTTCTCTAACTAAAACTGAGAAACTGTTTTTGTTTGATGCGCCTAGATTTAAGAGCAGCTTATTTAATCTTTGTCAAAAATTCTCCATTTGTAAGGGACACGGCATACCTTTCTGACAGACACACGACACACACAGGGATCCAGGACACCGGTTCCTGCGTTGGCGCTCATTTTGCAAGGGAAGGAGAAGCGCTTCCTCCACCGGACACAGTTGGCCTGCACCGGTTCCCTGCAACAGGAAGTCACCRAGAATTAGACCGCCTTAAAAAGGTCATATTAGAAAAGGTCAGATATGGTTTGGATTTGTGCGAGGGGGTTGCATGCAGGATTCTTAAAGGCCAAATCACAATAAGCTTTGGAGAAAGTTCAGGGAGATCAGTGAAGTATTTTATTACTTATGTAGAATCATCCTTTAACTCCRGCTCATATCAAAACCCCCTGATAAACAGAATGTTCGGAACAAAACACAAAAATACTGAGGTGGGCCGAGAAGCATGTATTCAAATAAAACACAAATGTATTCAAGCATGCAAAACTCTGGAGTCAAACAACTTCTGCTATTTTATGAAAACATGATGAGAAACTTCATTTTAATTATGAAAGAGAGTAGTGGGAAGCACTAATCTAAAAATTAGTTCCACTAGCCCTAAAACACTAACTCAAACATTTAGGTCCCCTAATTCTAAAGCACTAATGCACTGAAAGTTTTAGCAAAAGCTAATTCTAAAGCACTAAAATAACCCAGTCAACCCATGAACATTCTTCAACAGACAACATGAGTCACATGTTGTCATTTTGCTCTCTTAAGACTTATCATTGATATTCCACAGCTGTATTTGAGTTCACATATTGTCAATATATTGTCACCTGGTGGATAAGTGACACACATATGAACAAAATGTGCGACAACTTTCAGAGTTAACATTAATGTTGATCAATAACATTTATTCACCTCAGTTTAGTGCTTCTAAATTTAGCAAGTGCTAATCCACTAATACATTTTAAAATTAGCAAAAGCCCTAAAGCACTAATCAGGAAACTAGTTCCCCTATTAGTGCTTTAGGGGAACTGTGCCCACCACTGATGAAATATTTTACAGTACTATAAAGCTAAAGTAATAAACTGTAAGTATGACTTAATAAGTAATATTTAGCATGAAACCTAAAAGCAACACAAACTGTGGAGAAAAGACCAAAACGTTTGCACCAGGATGGATTTCCTGTCGTGACTAGGGTTGGGCAAAATCGTATCGTATCCAATTAATCGTCAGAAAAACTTTATTCAGTTATTTTTTTTGGCACTTGACGGTTAATACAAGTAACACCACCAGGCAGTCTGCGCCATGCTCCTCTCCGCTTCAAATATGACGAACATTAAAAAAAACGTTCCGTAATTTATTCATCGTAACTCCGGTTTTACTTGGTCTATCAACACATTTAAAAATTGATGTATTGCCCGAAGTCTGTACTTTTGACTCAATTTGGAACAGATTTTTACGGAAAGTAAATTTCTCCCATTAGCGTGATTTAAATTGGTCATGAGATTAGGGCATGCAGGCGTCCAGGGGATTAATATTAAATGTTATCGGCTAAATACAATTATTTGATTAATTTTTTTGCCAATATCCCCAATCAATCCTAGTTGTAACCTTTGATTTTTGCATCCTGGATTGATTCTTTTTACTGCCGTGGGACTTGATTTTATGTTTTGTTTCCTCTGTTACCATCTCCATCACACAAGTCACGAAAGAAAACCACAGAAACTGAACGAGATTAAAAATTCTTACAGATTCAAGCTGCCAACACAAGCTTACGTGATTAACCTAGGTAGTTAATAAAACAGCTGAATAATGCGCAGCTCGTTTGCCTCAATTGATTCGCGTGACTGATAAATTTATGGGTTACAATTGCAGAAGTGACACACACACACACACACACACACACACGTCCTCCTCCATCTTGAGGTTAAACTGCACGCGAGTTGCAGGCTGCTCTCAGCCAAAATGATGAGGCAAAGTGAAAGAGAAAGAGCGAGCGTGGGCAGAATTACGATGCCACAGATGGCCTCACTTTTCC
>NW_013952709.1:598914-611940 GCF_001266775.1 Austrofundulus limnaeus | reverse complement strand
CACACACACACACACACACACACACACACACACACACACACACACACGTCCTCCTCCATCTTGAGGTTAAACTGCACGCGAGTTGCAGGCTGCTCTCAGCCAAAATGATGAGGCAAAGTGAAAGAGAAAGAGCGAGCGTGGGCAGAATTACGATGCCACAGATGGCCTCACTTTTCCTGGCGTCCTCTACTCTCCCACTCACCTTACCAACTCCAGTCTGTTCATACAGTYGGACCATATATTTTGTTGCTTTCACACATAAACTGCACTCATACTCACTWTAGTGTGGTACAAATTAAAAACAGCTCCACAAGTATGTAAACTGAAAAACTTCATATTTGAAAATGTGACTGAGAACTGAAAGAAAATCTAAAGAAAATGAAGTTAAARGCCTTAGAGGGCGTGTGGACTGAACATACAGGCTTGTATTCTGCTTTGTGTCGTTGCCTTAAAACAAAGCAGATGTATGACTAATGTTKAACAAATGCAGATTTCATCTGGAGGTTGTTACATTTCCAAAATCGAAGCCCCAGAGTCGGAGTGGGAACTCCCATCGAGCTGGACGCCACGTTCTTCTGGGACTTTTGGCTCGACTTTGTGCRCTGTGGCCCTCAGCACTTCACTAAACAGCAAAATCCTATTAGTCAGTATGAGTGAGTCTAGTTTAAAGCACAAGCTGAGGCCATCCCTACTTGTCTCTCTGCATGGTTCAGATAGCTTTTTAAACTGCACAGCTGCTCTCCCATTTAAAGACAGCTGCACCCAGAGCTTTCAATTTAAAACGCCTGCAGCAGAAAGAAAAGAATTCACATTCTTCACAGAAATCTCATACAAAAATGTCAGAGCTTACAAACAAGTTTAAAACCTGACTTCTAAAGAATAAAGCCATGTGAAGAGGAAATCGGAGCTGATTGAGTTGATGCAAAAGAAACGAGGCAACGATGTAAGCTTTCCTTCACTACATGGACACTAGCCTGGCTACACAGTTTCCCTTCTCCACTTCGTCTGGGTTTTCTCCCATAGACAAGGATTCCTCCTATAGAATTTCAACCGGGCCAATCGGCGCCGTTTCAGTCTGCCTGTAGTTTAGCAATGGCAGCGGAGGAAGTGAATGAAGCCAGGCTTCCAAATTAAACTGAATTAAATTTGTCTCACAAAGCCTGCAGCATCATTTACAACCATCTCATTCAGCTCTGTACTTCTCTCCTCCCAGTAGGGGAGGGTTGTTTACTGTAGTGTTGGGCATAATCGTATCGTGTGCACTTAGTCATCAGAAAAACATTAATTGATTTTTTTGGCACTTGACGATTAAAATGATTAATGCCACCAGTCCGCTCGATGTTAGCCTGGTAAAAACCAGACTCTTGTCCTTCACTTTGCTTCGTACAGAGGGTCTGGACTCGCTGCTATAGAGAAGGGATTCTTGCAGGAGGCGTGGCCTCTGCTGCAGTGTGTGCGTATGTCGCTGTGAAGGAGGCTAAGCTAAAAAGCTAACCATAAATCGCAAGCGCTGTGAACAGCCCCACTGAGAGGAGAAAAGTACCGAGCTAAACAAGACGTCTGTAAATGAGAGCTGCTGTTTTGTCAGACAAATTTAATTTAATTTGGAAGCCTTATCAACATGGACTGGCTTCATTCACTTCCTCCACTGCCGTATGCTAAACTTACTAGCAGACACTGCACAGAACATCTACATAATTCAAAACGCCGCCTTCTGTTTGCTGATTATTTTACCTGGGCCAAACTACAAGCAGACACTGCTCAGAAAATCGACGTTCTGTTCTCTGATTGGCCCAGCTAAAAATCTGCCAGCGAAATCCTCGTCTTTGGGAGAAATCCCAGATGGAGCTGAGAAGCGAAATTAGAATTGAGCGGAGCTGCGTAGGAAGGGAAGGGCCAGGCTAGCTCGATGCTCCTCTCCGCTTCAATGTGATGGATTTAAAAAAAAAGTTCTGTAATTTATTTATCTATCAACACAACTTAAAGTTTGATGTATAGCCTGAAGTTTGTAATTTTGACACAATTTGGAACAGATTTTTATGAACAGCAAATCCTTCCCACTAAATTGGTCATGTGACCTAGTGCTGGGCGGTATACCGGTTCGTACCAAATACAGTTTTTTATTTTTGCTATGTTATGCATTTTCTGAATACCGACATACTGGCTTAAATAGTCTGAACACATGCGGAACATTTCGTTGCGGCCGCCAGTGAACTGTTTCCCGGGGGACATTTTTCTTCGTAGCACCGCTATGTGCGTTAGCATGCTAATGGTATTGTTGGAGTAGTTTGTTTCAGCGGCAGGTGCCAATTCTGCTGCTTATATTGGCTGACGTAAAAAAAATTCAGTTTTCACCATCGCTGAATGTAGTAAACAACTTTTCAGTGACGTGCACGGTTAGATTTAACATGCGACTTTAATATGGAGACGTGGAGACGCATGGAGACTTTGACGTGCTTCTATTGTGAAAAGCCCAGGGGATGTAGCTTYGTAGCGGAGTTGAGTTGACTGGTGTGCAGGGTGAGTCGTCTTGTCCTGATAAGTTTTATTAAATAACATAAAACAATAGACCCGAYAATAATCTTTTCTTAACCCTCCTCCTTCACGACCGGACCAAAATGCATGACTACTGTCTCCAACCACCAAGTCAGAGAAAAGACACATAGGAGGGAAACAGCGACACAGACAGAGGTACAGTAAAAGAGAAAAGTTAATAAGCAGTTTTTGTAAATTTTATTATCAACTGGCCTGTGATGAAAAGAAAAATAAAGTGATATACCGTGAAACTGGTGTAAATGTTGAAAACACTGTGATATAAAATTTTGGCCATACCGCCCAGCACTAATGTGACCAGGACATAAGGGTGTCCAGGGACTCCTGGGGATTAATCGTTGAATTAATTGCTATCTGCTAAATACCACAATTAATCGTGATTCATTTTTTTGCCAATATTGCCCAACCCTAGTTTACAGCGCACGCAATTTCCGGTTAGCTTCTTAGCTTAGCCTCCTTCACTGTCGAGMTGACACACTATATGCGGCCTAACATTAGCAATTGGGTAAATCAGATCCAACCRTTTTAAACTTCAACAGAGTCCACGCCTCCAGCGAGAATTCATTTCTTAACAGCCAAGAGTCCAGACCCTGTGGACGAAGCAAAGTGAAGAACAAGGGGCTGTTTTTTATTTTTTATTTTTATCAGGCTACAAGAACACTATAAACATCTAAAACTTCCAGCACATTGGATTAGTTTGAGTCTTTTTTTTTTTCTTTTATGAAATTACTTACTTTGGAGCAAACAGACGGTTTGTTATAAAATCATCCATCCCCACAGCATCACTTCATAACGCTTCTCTTTGCACCCAGTGATAAAACCAATCTAATTTACAAGTGACAGAATAAAACTGCTTAGAGCAAGAGAGACTTTGATTGTGTCATTTGTGTCAGCAAAACCAACTCCAACATGACTCTGACTCCAGGGTCATGCTGAATAATGGGTACAGGYCATTTCCTCCTGCAGCCAGCTGCTGCAATATTATCTCACCGTTCCTTGTAACAAACACTCTGTGAGGTAACAAAGACAACATTTCATCCTGATCTTTTTCAGCATCACTTTCCCTCCTGCAGTGCTTGCTAATCATTTTAAATCTGCCGTGCCCCACTGACTTTCCAAGTGCCCTTCGTGGTCATCACTTTTTGCGATCAATATGGGTTATTTTAAAACTCTTTAGAATTTATATGTTTTTTATTWCAAGACGGTGTGATCTAACTTTGTTATGGTACAGACAAGAATAAACTAGAACAAGAATGGCTTTTAGTCCATGAAAAGCTGTTTGAGGTTTCCTCTTTAAAATTACATCAAATGTTMCTCAATAGAATAACCTAAAAATAGGATTCAGAAATATCATGAGTTATCCTGTTTAGGAAAACAAATGAAGTCACATCTCTGGAACTGCTCATGATATCAGGATGATCCAGGTATTAAAATGAAGCTTTAAAAGCAGGAATCTGAAAATTTAACTTAATCCTCAGTTTAATGTGATGGGTCGCATTTAAGCCATGCATCCATTAACTTTCACCCTATTTGAACCTTGTTTGCTTGCAAATTTTTACACTTAATCACAGCTTAATTTAACAACTCAGCCTACAAAAATTCAGCTGTCGAAACTAGGGGTGCRCCGATTCCAGTTTTCCTGACGATCTCCGATCTTTAAAAAGTCTCACCTGCCGATTCCGATTTTGGCCAATACTGATGTTTTTAAATAGCCGACACTGTCAGATGTTATAAAGTCACAATAAAACTTCAATGTTCAAATGTTCAATGTTATTTTACTGAAATACTTTGAACAATACCCTTGAAACAATGCAAACTTGTTTTTAACTGGACATTAGGTAGTGYTCACAGCAGAGCAAAAGAGGATAGTGGCTGATTTTCAGACCTTTGTGGAGGCAGAAAAGCTGAYCTTCTCCACCGATCTTATCTAAGGATCGGCTGATCTCCAATCTCCCAAAAGTAAGGAAATCGGCGCCGATAAATCGGCCGGCCAATTTATCGGTGCACCCCTAATTGAAACAAGAAAAAACCCTGTGCACTCATTGCAAAGAGCTGATAAATACCCCAGGTCAGAGGTCTGCAACCTTTATGATCAAGAGCCATTGGTACTGCTTGTCTCACTGATAAAATGTGTCCAGAGCCGCAAAAAAAGCTACTACTGTGATTATCAACTGGTGGTCCATCGGCCTTTTCGAGGCCTTTTGGGAAACCTTTATGGTCAGTGGAGGTGACATTATAAAACAAAAACAAAATTGTTATTATAATTATATTATTTATTACTACACACATCAGAACAAATAAAAAGACCATATTCATGTACACAAGAAAAATACTGTGTATTTTCTACTGAATTTCATAAAAACTAGTACAGCTGAATTATTTTGGCATATTTTTTTCTCATTATGTAGTCTTTAAATTATTTAAAGGTAATTATGATGGATTTGAGAGAAAGATCATAGAAATAAATTGGAATATTTAAGTAAACAACAGGCTAGCATGAGGTAACATGTTTTATTTTTTGTATTAGTAGTATTGCTCACATATTTGCATATAAAATGATTTTTGTTGTTGGTATAAAAATCAAAACAAAAAAAGATTCTGTTATGTTTAGTCACATTTTCAAAGAGCCACATGTGGCCCCAGATCCGCAGGCTGCAGACCCCTGCCCCAGGTGCATATGGGTAGAATATTAATAATCCTTATAATCAGTTGCATAGATAAGATGATAAATTATCATTTAATTTTGTGGCATTCTAAACATCTATTTTTAATGGAGTTCTTACACTGTGACTTATACCTCTGAAGAAAAAAAATTTTTTTTACACGAATAATATCCAACAAGACAAAAACATGTTTTAAAGGAAAAGAAAATAAAAATTGGCCAATTTCCCTAATTTAGATTTATCTGTGCAAACTGCTGTCATGTTCACAATACTTTCATGAAGAAATGACAGCCAGCCAACACGAAGTACATGACAAACAGGGCTTAGGTGTATAAGGTTCTTTTAGTTATGCTTTCAGCAGATMAAATATGTTAAAATAATGGTGACAGGTTCTGAAAGGGCCCCAAACCGTCCAGGGGACAAATGAACAAAAGGTACTTTGTTTCAAAATAATCTACATTAAAAAATACAACCAGGTGTTGGCTTTAGTGGGAGCTAACTTATAGCACTGTGGCTATTTTGGTCACATTAAATGTTATTTTGCTGCCTGAATTGTTTTGGCTAAGTAATGTCATCATGCAGAGCTGCGAACTTGTAATTAACACTGACAGGTCTGATCAAAACAAAACTATAAACGTAGATCGTGTAGCATTTCCAGCTAGTTAGCTTTTAGCATTTTAATCAGTGTAAAACCACAAAACTAGCTTAACCTGCAAAGTCAGTATCAGAAGTTTGGGGTTTTGGGGGTTCATTTAAGATTTTCTTTTTCTTTCTTTTTTTACCTCGAAGACTCCTCGGAGAAGCCGCCGTCCAGCAGCCTGACTTTACAAAAGAGGACACCGTTAACGACGGGGACAGACGACAGCTCATCCAGGTAAAAATCCACCCTGAACTTAAATTTCTTCTTTTTCATCATCATTAGATCCATACACCGTCTCAGTGCCGTCCAGGAGATGCTCTCGTTGGCATTACAGGACCATTGTGTCTTTCTGGTTCAGCCGTAGTGTTGTGGGAGGATGGTGAGGCTACTGATAACAGACCGTCAGTGAGCAAAGCTCACTGAAATGAAARAAGAACCGCTTCCTGTTGGGGGATTTCAAATTAAAATCAAAATAAAACTTTTTACGGCTACCAGCGTTTCCACGTAGCATATTTTTGCAATTGCAGATAACCTGACAAAACTATATTTTACTGTCGGTTTTCTTATTAAATATATTTTTCAAGGTTGCCACGTGTTTGGAAACTTGTCAGCCTTTCTATAATGTCTACATTTTACTTTGAATTATTTGCTGATGTGCCGGATATGAAGTAATGACGACTTCAAGCTGGATCAGCTTCAAAATAAAGCCCGCCTTCCCATCTTCGTCGCCCCCTGGCGGCCAATCAGAAAATGGTAGCAAAAATTGTACAGATCACAAGAAAGTGAAAAAAAAAAGAATTGTTGCACAGAATCTATTCTACAAATTAGTTTATTATGAAATATAAACCCCAACTTTTTTTTATTCCAAAAAGCATCCTGAAACAATCAAGTCATTTATTTTGGAATTGCCATATCAATGACATTTTTTGGAGTAACTAATTTATAATTTGTGATATTGATACTAAATTTTCATTAAGGTATGAGCACAATATTTTTGTTTTTCATGGAAAGAATACTACTCTAAACAGAAGACTGGCAAATATAATTAAATTGTAAGATTTGTCAAATTTCATATTCACAAATAATTTTTGATTATCTTTACTACATTTTGTCAGTTTTAGGTAAAGAAATCGAACTATATTTAAATATTATTTTTAAAAGTAGCTACAAATAGAAAAGCTTTAAATGGGTGCTGTAGAGATTGAGAATAATTAGTTTATCATAATGTTATTTTGTTCTAAATGTATATTTACTGTAGAAGCCTACCCCCTGGCATACTTTGTTAATTATTATGTTTTTTGCTTGTTTGTTTTTTGTTCCCTTTTTGTATTTGTATGTTTGTACAGTAAGATCTTTTAAATTAAAAAAGGATAATGTGGAATTTGTCGCCACCTCGTGGTGTAAACAGGACACTGCAATACAATCGTGTTTCTCTGCACAACTGTAAATAAATTAATAAATTCAATTAAGTTTTTTTTTTAGGGTTTGAAGTATATTCATGAATTTGATTTTAAGAGGAGCTGAACAAACACCATGAATAAATAAAAAAAAAATCCAMTGGACTTTCATGGGATGCATTTTGCAGGGGGTGGTTGTGTGTGTATTTTGGGGAGTGGGGCACATTCCTCGGCTATAACTCACCGATCTAAATCAGATTAGTCACAATGAAAAAAAAAACATCGACTTTGAACCACAGAGCCCACTACAGGGCGGGATTATATTACACGTACACACGTATGAGCAGTCGTTTAGGGAAGTTAAAACACACAGGCATCAACCATGAAGTTTACAATAAATGAATAAATAATTTTATTGAGGTTTGGACATGAAATAAGTCCACATGTAAAACATAAAACATGTGAAGGAACACGATCCTTGAAAACTCCAGGACCAGAGGTTGCTTCACAGATGGGTGTGTCTCTCTGTGTGAGAGAGAGCGCAGTAAAAGAAGGAGGTCTTCCCACAGAACTGAGCTGATGTCTCCACCCTTCTGCCAGTGCCAGCCTACCTCATCCGAACCAGCTTTCTGCAACTTTTTCATTACAGCCTCAGTGTTTACTGTTTTACTCCCCACTCCACCAACTCATGAGGATTTTCTGCCACTTCCTCTCCAAACTGCACCGCGGATTTCCTTCTGCGTCCCGCTGCGTAAAACCAGAAGTGCCAACAACAGAAAGTCGGATCGGATCGTTTCTGGGAGTGGTGTAGCTAATTGTTCAGTCTATCTGTGTGTGTGTGTGTGTGTGAGTGTGTGTGTCTGTGTGTGTGAGTGTAGAGCTCTGCAGGCCTCTGCGGGTTTTTTTTTTTATTTCCTGTTTCCAACAATGTATCCAGTCGTGAGGAAGATGTTTTTCACGGACTCTCGGTGCGCAGGAGATGAGACGAAGACGTACGAGGAGCTGTTCGCCAAACTGGACACCAACAAGGATGGGAAGGTGGACATTTCCGAGCTGAGGGAAGGCCTGGCTGCGATGGGCATCCAAACTGGGACGGGGGCAGTTCAGGTAGAGGGGGGAAAAATTGCGGGGGGGAGGAGGTTCAACTGGGGAGAAAATGTGAAGTATTTCCAAATGAAATGAAATGAGTGGTTGYTTTTTCTCAACATCAAATAGATTCAAGTAGGACTCAGAAGAAGCAGCTTGGTCCATTCACTTCCCCATGGGCGTCAGAACCATTTTAAAAGTTGTGGGGGGGACATGCAGGTTKGGGTGGGGGGTCTGGGGGTCCTCCACCAGAAAATTTTAAACAAAATATATGCCTTTTTCTGCATTCTGTTTTTTTTAACCAGGTTCTTAAACATACTATTACATACATAAATAAACACTTGATTTAATTATTATTTCAGAAACAGATTCTTCATTAAACTAGTTCCATCATCCTGTTTTAAACTCACCGCTACAGCTGAGATAAGGTTAATTGATGCGACACAATTTAACATATCCAGTGACTTTAKGGGTGCCTTTCACTTTCATATTGTTTATTCTTGATTTATTTTAAATTGTAACGTGTCATTGTGCCAAATGACCATTAACTGCATGTTTAAAACTAATAATAATAACTTTGCCCAATGAAAATGTGCAATATTGATAACCACCAACAGTGAATTTGGAGGTGCATTTCACTTTTTATGATTTAGTGATAGGTTTACTCATAACCAAAAGGAACAGGGCATCATGCAGCTTTCAGAATATAAAATGACAGTGTTATGGTGACAAAAATAAAAAATAAAAATTCAATAAAACAAAAAAAAACATTTGTCAGTTTTAAAACTAAACTGGAGGCGGAAGAGTTATTTCACCCACTAGTTACAGTGAGTGGGCCGCTCCAATAGTGTGCATACCTAAAAAGGATGACAGTGTGAGAATGTATGGAGACTAGAAGGTCACCATAAATCCATGGTTAAACGTGGATCAGTATCCTCTTCCAAAAACACAAGATTTGTTACCAAACTAGACTTATCTCTGGCTTATCAGCAAGTCCAGTTAGAGGAAAGCTCTAGGTGTTTCCTGACCATAAACACGCACAAAGGGCTGTATCAATACAACAGGTTGCCTTATGGTGTTGCGAGTGCCCCTGCAATTTTCAAAAAAAATAATGGATCAAGTACTTCAGGGCATGGATGGTGTTATGTCTCAAACCCTGGTCTCCTGCTCTCTGGTCCAACACTCTATCCATTGCCCTATTGGAAGGCCACAGTGTACAACCGTTGGGATGGTGTCTTTAGCGCTAACCATGTCATTTGCTCTAAAGTTAACCTTAGTGGCTTTAAGCCTCATATTAACCAGTTTTTCATGCCTCGTGTTAACCAGATAGTGGTTTTGTGCCTCATACTAACCAGCTGACAATCAAAAGCCATTCTATGGGACGGGGAACMTSCTAACCGGCACAGTCGGGACATTCTGAAGCCATTCTAGGGGACTGATAACGCCTATTAACGTCCWTTTCATGGATAACATCCAAAGYGGGTGGWTATCTATCTTGATGATATCTTAACAACTGGTAAAAATGCAGAAAGCCACCTGACTAACCTAAAAGAGGTCCTTAAGAGGCTCGAAAGCTACAACCTCAGGGTAAAGCGAGAAAAATGTGAGTTCATGCAAGACAGTGTTGCATATTTAGGACAAATCATTGACGCCACCGGCATTCATCCTATGAAGGAAAASACAACTGCCATTCAGAAGGCTCCATTTCATGTAACTGAACTGAGGTCATTTTTATCTCTGTTAAACTACTGTGGGAAGTTTATACCAAACTTATCAACTCTGATCCAGCCAATGTCAGTAATGCTGCACAAAGATGCAGACTGGATTTGGTCAGAAAAATGGCAAAATGCTTTTGAGAATTTGAGAATGCAATGAAAACACTTCARTCTGACAAAATCTTGATGCATTTTGATGCAGAGTTACTAATTATCTTAGCATGTGATGCATCTCCTTATGGAGTTGGTGCTGTAATCAGTCACCAAATGAAAGATGGAAGTGAAAGACCGATTGCATTTGCCTCAAGACAGAAMAAAACTACTCTCAGATTGMAAAAGAAGCACTTGGTTTAGCRTTTTGTSTTRTGAAGTTTCATGACCACCTTTATGGAAGGAAATTCRTTTTTGGTGACAGACCACAAACCATTGCTAAAAATATTGGGACCAAAAACAGATGTGCCTACGCTAGCTGCTGCTAGATTGCAAAGGTGGGCTCYAATCCTAGCTGCACAYAAGTACGAAATCCAGTACAAAAGATCTGAGCAGCACAGTAATGCTGATGC
Source organism: Austrofundulus limnaeus (assembly GCF_001266775.1). Lineage (NCBI taxonomy): Eukaryota > Metazoa > Chordata > Actinopteri > Cyprinodontiformes > Rivulidae > Austrofundulus > Austrofundulus limnaeus. The sequence goes on along the minus strand of NW_013952709.1, from coordinate 601,323 downwards.
TTKATCAAGGTTACCAATGAAASCAAGTGTGGATGTGGTGTCAAACCCTATTTACAAAATATCCTACCTTGACAAGTTACCGATCACTGCAAGTTACTGTTCCTTTAGGATGCTTCAAGCCCCACCCCACTCCGGCTTCCAAACCGGTTCGCTCCAGTTTGAGAGAGAGAGGTTACGTTTTCTAGCAGTAAAGAAACGTTTTATTTACAATTTCTTTTTATTTACAATCAACAGAAGGCTTTTTAATCCATTTCGTAATTATAAATTTATCACAAATGTGCATAGCGAAGGTCAAACGAGTAAACGCTGAGGTTGCTGTGAAAATGCCACTGTAATTGTGCAAATTCAACGAGCTCAAAACACACGAAAATTCTCATCTACGATCTTAAAGGAAAATTTTAACAAATCAGTTTAGAGTAAATACATTGGGGCTGCATAACRGCGTAAATTTACATGTTGAATTTACTTTTTCCCAAAAAATCTCTAGACCCTTCTCGATAAACGCGTAAGKTCAGCTTGCTTCATGCTTGTGATGATTTCTAACTACGAAATGTTCTATGAAAGAGGAGGAAATTGTAATCGGTAAGTCCAGACCTTATTTGGTAATTTCGTTGCAGACAGCTGTAATAGAGTCAGAAAATGTCATAGACCAGAGGGGGGTCAAACTCATTTTCACCGAGGGCCACATGAGCGTTATGGTGGCCCTCAAAGGGCCAGTTGTTCCCATGGATGATCGACATGCAATATGGGAGATTAAGTTTGTGGTCGATGCGAGACTTAAAGCAGCTTATTTTAAGACATTATAAGACATTATTACTGAGCTATCGAACTAAACTGCTCAGTTACATACTGTATAGCCAACAGCTCATGGACAGGATAAGGACTATTATCTTTCACCTTCTAAGTTTGTTTATTTTGTTACATTTAACCATAAATTTCAAGTTTACCATTTATATAAGAAACAATTTTCATATTAAGTATAAAAAAGTCGGGGGAAAAATTTTTTGGCGGGCCAGACAGGAGTCATCCGCAGGCCACATTTGGCCCGCGGGCCTTGAGGTTGACGCACGTGTCATAGACAACAGAGAAAACTGAACAGGTTGAAAAATCTGACCCAAACAGAAAATAAATAAATCTTTACAACACCAATAGAGACTAAATTAAACTTTTCTGCACTCAGAGACTCCAAGTCCAAAACAAAATGTATTTAACAGCTAAAAAAGTGGATTTAGCGTGATTTGTCCCCTTTAAAGTTCAAACCGTGAACYAATCTGGTGGGTTGTGGCTTTTCTGATCAGATAATGTGGCTCTCCTGAAGTCAGGAGTAAATGTTAGGAGGGGTCACTGCTTTGTGTAAAAAGGTGCTGATAGAGTTTCAGTTTTGCTCCCACTGATACGATAAGCTGCAGTAAAACCATCCACTGGCTGCTTCACAGCTAATCTATTTAAGACATTAGTAATTTTCATTTGTTTTAAATGTGGCAGTCAAACGTGGGTGTAAAAGTTATATTTAAGCAAAGCCGAACATTTCAAAATAAAAGCAACAAGCATAAAATCTGTTCCGTAGTGGTAATGAGGCCAAACAGGAGGGCACAAAGGAAGTGCAGATAAAGTGAAGCAAATCTTCCTGTTCTTCTGCCCCCAAGTGGCAGAACCAAGCAGCTGCTGCTTGAAGAAGAAATGGTTCAAAATGCCTCCTTTTGCAGCAGATCTCAAACCTCTTCCTTCACCTCTTCAGGAGGTCAGACACCCGGCTGCTAACACGTTCGACACGACCACTTCAGCAAGCCTGACTGATAAGATTTTGTGTTTCTTTGGTTGTTTTATTTCCTCCCCTCAGAAAATCATTTCCTCCGGAGACGAGAACAAAGACGATTCGCTCAACTTCCAGGAGTTCTCCAAGTACCTGAAGGACCACGAGAAGAAGCTACTCCTGACTTTCAAGAGCTTGGACAAAAATAACGATGGTACGGTTCAACAGCATGAGCTTGACTCTAATTAAAGAAGTTAAATGCTGAGAATCTAAAGCTTTGTTTTTTTTTTTTTTGTTTTGTTTTTTTACCAGGCAATATAGACTACATGGAGATAAAGCAGTCGCTCGCAGATCTGGGGATGGACATCAGCGTCGAGGACGCAAATAAAATCCTTCAAAGGTATGTCAGCTCGTAGTTCTGCAGACAAAAATGTGAAAAAATAGTCTTCGCCGATCAAGTGGCTCTGCTGAGAACATTTGTGGAGGTAAAGAAAGAACAAAACGTGTCGTAAACTCACACTGAAACTGTAAAGAGTGCAACAGAAATTAAAGGTGGAGACTCGTGTGAGGGACTGATAACTGGGGGGGGTCACATGATAAAGAGCTGGTCTCACACACACACACACACACACACACACACACACACACACACACAC
>NW_013952709.1:585850-597323 GCF_001266775.1 Austrofundulus limnaeus | reverse complement strand
AAAAAAAAAAAAAAAAGGTCACACTCTAATATTTCATTGAGCCACCTTTAGCTTTAATTATGGCATCCATTCACCATGGATTTGTTTGGATACGTTTTTGTAATGTCACAAGATTTATTTCCATCCAGTGTTGCATTCATTTTTCACCATTGATGATGGTAGAGTCTGACCTTCTCCAGCACATCCCAAAGATTCTCAATAGACTCTGCGGAGCCAGTCCATGTGTGAAAATGATGTCTCATGCTCCCTGAACCACTCTTTCACAATAAGAGCCTGATGAATCCTGGTGTCATCTTGGAATATGGCCGTGCCATTAGGGAAGAAACAATTATTGATGGAATAACCTGGTCGTTCAGTATATTCAGGTAGTCGGCTGACCTCATTTTTGAGCACAAACTGTTGCTGAACCTGGACCTGAACACCTGCAGCAACCCCACATCACAGCACTGCCCCTACAGGCTTGTACTGCAGGCACTAGATGTGATGGGTCCATCACTCTGGAACAGGGTCAGTCTGGACTCATCAGACCACATGAGCTTCTTTCATTGCTCCAGAGTCCAATTTTTATGCTCACTAGSAAGCTGAAGCCTTTTTTTCCCCAGTTAGCCAATGATTTGAGCCTTCTCAAACAGACTGACATCTTTTTCACCATCACAGGATGTGTCTTTCCACAAACGAGAAGAAACTGTACGCATTAGTACCTATTTGCGTAGTTAAATCCAGGTGGCAACATTTTTTTTTGGGCCAGGCAGTGTATAAATTGTTGGCCAGGCAGTGTATAAATTGTTGGCCAGGCAGTGTATAAATTGTTGAAACTGCACAAAAATTGTAGAAGGAGATACGTGCAGAAAAAAAGTATGGAAGAAAAATGGATTTTCACACAGATATGTTGGTGAGGATGAACACGTTACTGTGAATTTTGTAGCTTTCATGTTTGCGGAATGGATGGATGTAAAGTTCTAATAAGTGGATTTAATGATTAATGTGACTGAACATATGAAAACTACACTTTATGTGTGGTTAAATCGGGTGATTTAAACCAGGTGAGAAGCTGGTTCCTGTCAGTAATTTTGTTCATCTGTAAAACRTCCGGACAGAAACAGTCAGGTCTCAGTTTAAAGAGGTTTGTCTTCTGATGCGATTTGAAATTGCAAATAATTTCTTTATGCATAGAGCTCCGCTGTCTGTGCTGTATTTACACAAGCAAAGAGTGAAGCTGCACATGCAAAGGGCGGCATGACCAGTAGAGCCGGATTTGCACGTCAGTGAGTCAGACAAAAAGACTTTGTACTAAGTCTACCAAGACAGTCTGCAACCAGTAGCGCTACATACAGGATTTAGCTGCTACAGTTAGAAAACAACAAACTAATTGATGGGTGGCAGTCAGTTAAACGGATACAAGAAGGAATTAAATGAAAGGATCAGGAGATACTATAAAGAAACTCAAAATGAAATTTTATTTGTCCTAAATCTTGTTTGTGCGCTTTAAAGAGATCCCTGATTAGTTGTAACGTTAGACTTTATTTGATAAGCATATTTTAAATGTAAAATAAAGACTGTAAAAATACTGTAGGCTGTTTAGTTTTGTACATTTTTAGAAATATATTTTAACACGGACTGAGCCATTTTATTTACACACAAAGCATTCTGGGTAAATGATGACGCGGATAGGTCCTCGGTGTGAGCGAGCTATATCCACCCTGAAGGTTAATCTTGGACAATATCTGATGATCGATTCTTTTAAATGAAACCAGAGCATTGACAGAGAGGAGAAGTGTGGATGGAGGACAACAGAGCTGCTTCATGGAAGAAGAACCTCAGTTTTGCCTGTTAGCCTTCACGCTAGCGCCGACGCTATATYRCCTTATATGTATTAGCTCGGTGCTAGCGCGACAAACAAGCTAAACTGAGGTCCTCCATCCATATTTTCAGTTGCAGGCTGAGTCATTTTTGTGTTCCCCTCTCTGTCATGTGGATGAAGGACCTCAGTGACGAGAGGAGAATGTGTAGCGCTGAGCTAATACATACAGTATATATATTTATATACCTAATTTCCCTCTGGGATCAACAAAGTATTTTTGAATTGAATTGAATATATGGTGACAGCTTCGGGGCTAACGCTAAAGCTAACAGGCTAAGCTGAGGCTCAGTTACAGACTGAGTCATTTCTACCTTCTCCTCTCTGTCAACGCTCTCTGGTTTCTTTTAAAAGAGCCAATCATCAGATATTGTCCAAGATTAACCTTCAGGGTGGATATAGCTCGCTCACACCGAGGACCTATCCACGTCATCATTTACCCAGAATGCTTTGTGTGTAAATAAAATGGCTCACCCGTTGTTACAAATAATCGGGGATCCCTTAAACTTCTCCCAAACTTTCACTGGCTTTATGGTAAAATTATCCCTGTTTGTTTGACTGCTGAACTATAATAATACTGCACATTCATGTTTATCCTGGCTGAAAGGTATTTTCTTTACTTTTATAATATGCACACATAACAAACACTTCTAAGATTTGCATACRTGCACGAGGTGAGCAGAATTTACAAAGTTTATTAAAATGTATAACTCACTTTAAACTTAAGTTGATTTGTATCTTTATTAAAAGTTCAGGTTATAAATTAGTGTGTGTGCGTGTTTATTTATTTATTTATTTTGTTCTGCAGTATAGACACTGATGGCACCATGACAGTGGACTGGACTGAATGGAGGGAGCACTTCCTGTTTAACCCGGCCACCAGCCTGCAGGAGATCATCCGCTACTGGAAACACTCCACGGTAAGGAAGGAGGGTGCAAGTCTTCAAAATGTGCATTTCCTGCGTACACACCGTGTGAATGCTAGCTGAGAAGGTTTAATAGCAAAACTGTGAAAGTGAGTTCAATTTGAACAGCTGACATTTGATGTAAGTAAAAAAAAAAAAGAAAAATCAGTTGAAAAAAATTAGCAAAAATGTATAAAAACAGAGCAGAAATGTAGCTAAAAGACAGAAACAAGATGGATTTACCAAACGTAATAAAAGGACAGTAAAAAAGCTCACCCTGGCAGAGAAACTGAAAAAGAAAGTACAAAAAAGTTGAATTTTGTGATAAAATAAAAGCTGAAATGAGCTGAAAACAGTTAAAAGTAGCGTAGAAGGCAGAAAACAGCCTAAATTAGCATGAAAAGCAGAAAGAAGCACAAAAAGTTGCATGGTAATAGCAGAAAGCAGCAGAAATATAGTTTAGTTTTAGTTTTTTCATTTCTTTAAAACAACATAAGTTCAACAACAAACAAAAATACAAATCAAATTAAATGAAAGGTAGCAGAAGAAGAAAAACTCTTATTACATCTGCCCCTTTTTCTCAAATAAATAAAATCAAAATGATCTACAGTTTACAAAAAAGAAAAGTTTAACTCCTTGAACAACTATTCATACGTTTACATATTTCTCCAGCAAATTAACCTTTATTATTCTCTTAAATATACATATTGATCTGGCATTTTTAATGTCATCTTCCAGATTTTTCCATAATTTAATTCCCTGGACTGAAGGACTCCGTTCCTTTTGAACTGGTTCTAACTTTAGGTCTCACAAACATTTCTATCCCCTTGAGATTATAACAACTCTCTCTTTTAATGAAGTGTAATTGGATGTTTGAAGGTAATGTAAAATTAAAAATAATTTTACATTAAAAATAGCTGAAATAGCAGAAAAAAACTAAAATTGGGGTTGGGGGCAGCCAAAGAAGTCAAAAATTAACAGTAAGAAGCARAACCAGGGTAAAAGGTAAAAAGTGCAGGAAAGATTTATAAACATTTTGAAGGGTTTAAAGGATGTAGAAGAGAGCTCCATTCATTTTCAATGAGAAAAAAGTGGCAGATAAAGCTAAATACCTGAAAAAGTAATTGTTGAAACAGCGAAAGTCATAGCCAGAATGTTCTGAAGGAGCTGAACATTTTGATATATGAAATGCTGAAATGACAAAAATAAATAAATAAATAAATAAAAACCTGGAACAAGTTGTGTGATGAAAAAAATTGAAGTGTAAAGACAACCGAACAAGCTGATGAAGGATTTGAGACTTTTGTCAGCAAATCAGCTCCTCTGCGTCAACAAGTTGGATTCATTCATGTCAGAAAAACACCATGATGTGTTAAAAGGARGAAACTGAAGAGTTTATTATTCTAAATTTTTGCAGCTTTTTAACGTAATAAACCTTTAAAAACTGTGCTTCAGSTGCATGCCAGAAATAGAGCCTTTCTCTGTCTCAGGCTAATCTGTGACGTTTGCTAACACTGTTCCCCGGCTCAGCCTCGGTGGATAAATGACCTTGTGGTTTCTAAACTCAGCCGAGACGAGCTAATTTGAGCCCGATTAGCTCGTCACTGGGATTTGGAAGGGATGAGGCGAAAGGAAGCAAGWTGATTGCAGAGGAGCTGAGATGAGAAGCTGATGGCAGGTAGAACTTCCCATCACCTCCAGTGTTCGAGCTGCAGGTGGCTGCTCGGTCTGGAAACAGCGTCTAGACCCGTGCGGCAGATCTTTGTGAGTTTATCGCACCGGGACCGTTCTGCAGTCTGAACAGAGGCTTTTGGGCGGCCATGGCTCTGCTGCAGCCTCAGCAGCAACAAGCAAACTGGTTTTTCTTAGAACTTGAAGACGATGGGGGGCTCTACGAGTTGGAGGTTGATATGGTAGGTTGAACAGAATGTGCTGGCGATGGCTTGGGTTCAGCSTTAGCATCGTGCTAATGGGAGACTTGGTGAGGGAAAAWAAMCTGAAACTGTTCTGAGAAACAGCTATATTAGTTTTTCACAAACAASTGATGTTTGTTGGGTTTAAAAATATACAGTAGAAGACCATTTATTAAGCAAATTATTAGGGATGCACGATATATCGGCATTAATATCAGTATCGGCCAATATTGGTCATTTTTTAGAATATCTGTATCAGTCCGATATGTAAAACTGGGCCGATATTAATGTCCGATATTGATTCCCCACTTTTTCGCTTTGTGTTTCTGTTTTGGGAGAGGAGATGTTTGGTTGAGCTGCATCCTTTTGATCATGGTAGTGATACTGATGCTGCGCAGCCAGGAATAACTCAAGTAGGGAGCCATGTCAGAGGTCTGGTCATTTATTTACGGTATCAAAAAAAGTGTTTTTGTGGGTATAAGTATAATATAATGTGTGTGTGTGTGTAATATCAGTAAATATCAGTTATCGGCCATAAAAGCAATAATTATATCGGATATCAATATCGGCTGAAATTTTCGTATTGGTGCATCCCTACAAACTAGCGTTTTGTTTTTATTTAATGTTAATTTATAKTAAGGCCCTGTCACACTCCGTTTTAGACAACTTATGCCAACTTGTGAAAATTTTAAAGACATCTACGTTGAAGATGGATTTAAAAAATGAACTGGAAGCCTCTTTTAGGTGTGTACATACTGTAATGCAAATAAATGGATCAAGTAACTTCTTTTAGCAATTTAGACGTAAAAAAAATTATAAGTTGTCTAAAACGTTGTAAGGCCCTGTCACACTATAACATTTTAGACAACATATACCAACTTATGAAAAGTTTGGAGACATCTACGTTAAAGAGAAATTTTTAAAAAATTCAACTGGAAGATATTATAGGCATTTACATACTGTAATGCTAACTAATTCATCAAATATCTAACTTTTATTAGTCAYTTTTAGTGGAAAATAACATTTCATAAGTTACCATAAGTTGTCTGAAACATTATAGTGTGACAGGGCCTTCACACAAAAAGGAGACAAAATTAACAGTTTTGTTTAAAGTTGTCCAGACCATGTTTTTGATGCTTTTCATCGAGCATAAAATAAGAAAGAAAAACAATTTAGGTGTAAATTTGATGGCGCTCACCAGTGGCGTGCAGTGATGTAATGAGTGCCGCATCACTGATCTGTACTTATGTGAGGTTTTGGATGAGGAAGTGCGTTCTGTCCTGTGAGGCATTAGGCTCAAGGTGAAGCTTTGCTGACTCCTCACAGGGTTCCTGCGGAGCCTTAAAAAGTCTTACAAGGCATTGAATTCGTCAATCCAAAAATAAGGCCTTAGTTATTCTTTAGAATGTCTTAAATCAAATTTTCAGAGGTCTTAAATGTTAACACATTGTAATTGTGATTTGTCCTAAAATAAAATAATTGGTAACATTTATTTATTTATTTTTTACCGTGGCAAATTTTTTTTCTTTTTGTTGTTAGATTAAACATTTGTGTGAAATTGTTGCTAACTAGGTTTTTTATTTTCACTTGTGTTTATTGTGTAATTGGTCTTAATTTTTTTTAAGTGGCATTAAAGAGGTCAGTCTTAAATTTAACTTTCCTTAAGCTGAAGGAACCCTGCCTCAGAATTTTGCAATTTTATTTTTACTATTTAAATGATCACATCTCCTTAATCTTTTTCTTAATTTGACTCCAGATGAGAGCATGAAGCAAATATAAAAGAATTAACTGACTGAATGTGCCGTTTGTAGGTTCTGGACATTGGTGACAGCCTCACCATCCCAGACGAGTTCACAGAGGAGGAGAAGACGACRGGTGTGTGGTGGAGGCAGCTGGCAGCGGGGGCCATGGCGGGTGCTGTGTCSCGCACAGGGACCGCCCCGCTGGACAGAATGAAGGTCTTCATGCAGGTGGGGCAGCATTTATTTTACCCTTTTTTTTTTTTTTTTAAATCTTCGGCTTTATGCAGGTGTCCTTTATGGTCCAGTTGTTACAGATTTCCTCAATCTATTAGAATGTTTAGAAGGGTTCCAAATTTGGACTTAGTTTGTAATTTGTGTTTGGTTCGGTTTGCTGTTTTTCTTTTTCAAAATAAAACAAATAATCTAGTGTTTTTTTTTTCTTTTTTAGCCTTTTTTTGTTTTGAAGCTTAATTAGAAAAATGACAATTGCAAAATGGGAAAAGGCTGCATTTTCTTTTTCGTTTTAATAACTAATGCAAAGACAACCTTTATATTTTGTTAGTGCACCATTTGTTACTTTTTGGCAGAATCAGAAATCATCAAGGCATGAACGATTTCATGTTTTCCCTTCAGAATCTGCCTTTTTAGAAGAAGTCGATGCATCTTGAGAGCTTTTTTTTTGCTCTAGTATTCAAAATTATGCAGAATCAGATTTCAGTGCAGCTGTTACCAATATGTTAGGATTAGATTCCATTTTTTTAGCAGTCTTCCAGCTGTAAATTCATATTCTTCAACAACTTCCATCGTTTCCTCTATTGCCACATATTAAAACAAAAAACGTATTTTACTTTGGATATAAATAGCTAAAGCAAAAATCAAACAGTTTGATTTAGCATTTTTACATTTAGGATTTGAAAATGGGAAAAACAAAGTAACAACATGGTTGTTTTCTTTTTGCAATTTTATTTTGAAAAGGAAAAAAACCAAAGAACGAACCATATATGGATTATTTGTAGTATCTTTTGATTTTTTTGTGGTTTTTTTTTATTAAAAGTTGCATTTTATCTGCTGCTTGAAAGAGATTTTCCTGTAAAAGTTGACTGAATGATACAAATGGTTTATTATTATTTTTTTTATTGTTTTCAGGTTCATGCTTCTAAGAGCAACAAAATCAGCCTGGTGGGTGGTTTTAAGCAAATGTTAAAGGAAGGAGGGGTGACATCTTTGTGGAGAGGAAATGGTGTTAATGTCCTTAAGATTGCTCCCGAGACGGCTATTAAATTCATGGCTTATGAACAGGTGAAAAATACTTTACACTCCTCTGAACTGGTTTGTTTTAGCCGACTCATGTTCAGCACTCATAATATTCTGCTGTCTTTTATTGTGTCTGTGTCTCATCAGTATAAGAAGCTGCTGTCCAGTGAACCAGGGAAAATCCAGACCCATGAGAGGTTCATGGCAGGATCGCTGGCTGGAGCCACAGCGCAAACTGCCATTTACCCCATGGAGGTGAGCAGAGGTGTAGCTTCTACATGTAACAAAACACTTAAATGCCACTTAAACCAACAATTCATCTCTATTATTTCACTCATTTTAATCTGAAAAGTGCAAATCCTCATTTGTTTCACATTTAGCTGCAAAATATGGCGTGATATGGGGCCAAAATTAAGAYTACTGCATAACTGAGAGGCCGACACTGGCAAATGAGAAGGAGACTATTCATTTGTGTTAGCATCGGAGAGACTAGCAACTAGCATGGATAAGCTGGCGTTAGCATTGGAGAAGCTAGCAACTAGCATGGATAAGCTGGCGTTAGCATTGGAGAGGCTAGCGACTAGCTTGGATAAGCTGGCGTTAGCATTGGAGAAGCTAGCGACTAGCATGGATAAACGGCATTAGCATTGGAGAGCCTAGCGACTAGCATGGATAAGCTGGCATTAGCATTGGAGAAGCTAGCGACTAGCATGGATAAACGGCATTAGCATTGGAGAGACTAGAGACTAGCATGGTTAAGCTGGCGTTCGCATTGGAGAGGCTAGTGACTAGCATGGATCAGTTGGTGTTAGCATTGGAGAGGCTAGAGACTAGCATGGTTAAGCTGGCGTTAGCATTGGAGAGGCTAGTGACTAGCATGGATCAGTTGGTGTTAGCATTGGAGAGGCTAGAGACTAGCATGGATAAGCTGGCATTAGCATTGGAGAGGCTAGAGACTAGCATGCCTAGGCTGTTCACCTACTTTATTAGACACAAACGTTTTTGAATAAAGTAAACTTTCTCAACAAAAATGGTTGACATATAAAACCTATAAGCAACATGCACCGACGGGTGTTCTTTAGACAGAATTTACTGTTCAACATAACGTCAAGCATAAATATCAAACATAAAACACAACTGTGAAGCCGGCAGCTTTAGTTACCATCTGAATTAGCAGCTACGTTTGCCCTTGTCTATTGGTTGACGGCAGTGTTTTTTATTATCTTTAGCTGAATTATGAGAAAAGTCAGAAATATTAAGTTGGGGCTTTTTAGAGCAAGTTTAGCTTTTAGAGAAAATTTTCTTTATTCAAAAAAGTTTGTGTTTAATAAAGTAGGTGAGCAGCCTAGGCATGCTAGTTGCAAGCCTCTTTGATGCTAACACCAGCTTATCCATGCTAGTTGCTAGCCTCTCCAATGCTAACACAAACGAATAGTCTCCTCATTTGCCAGCACCAGCCTCTGAGTTACCAGTTCTGGCCTATCATTATTCAGATCAATAGCTGGCTTAGGAATAGAGTTAGCCTCCTGCTACAAGGATGTAGCAACCGCTGGTTGCACAGTACTCTTAATTTTGGCCCTCATACCGCMCMATAGCAAACATCCTYAGTGCAGAGTGCARCTCGATCACGTCATCTMTAAAGATGCAGCCCTGAGATTACTGAAACAGACATCTTATTGTATACTCAAAAAATTAGCATAAATTAGTTAATGATCTTTCATTTGGATAAAACCAAGCATAGTACTGGTAACTTGTTAGTAAACAAATTAAAAGCACTTCAAAAGGAATCTAAAACCAGTWAAAATGGCACGAAGGCTCACAATAGAATAGCAGTTTGTCGGTAAGAGCTTGATCTCATCTTTTGTCTTTTCAGGTGATGAAAACCCGTCTGACGTTGAGGAAAACTGGACAATACTCAGGAATGTTTGACTGTGCCAAGAAAATCCTGAAGCGTGAGGGGGTAAAGGCATTCTATAAGGGCTACATTCCCAATATTCTGGGCATCATCCCCTACGCTGGGATCGATCTGGCAGTCTACGAGGTACATTGTTGTAAATGGTTTAAAATGTTCTTTTTGTCAAACATGATACTGCTACACTGATGCTCTTTGTGCTAATTGTTTTTTAATTAGAGTTTAAAAAACCTCTGGCTGTCTAAATACGCTAAAGATACAGCGAACCCAGGCGTTCTGGTGCTGCTGGGTTGTGGTACCATCTCCAGCACCTGTGGCCAGCTGGCGAGCTACCCTCTGGCACTGATCCGTACCCGCATGCAGGCACAAGGTAAATGAAATCTAATCTGCTCATTAAAGCTAATTTTCAAATGTTGTATATTATATGGTTTTACCAAGAGGTGATGCAATATTTAAAACAAAGCAGGAAATAAAAGTCAATCAGAAACACAACATTTGCTGTTTTACATCAGTACAGAGTTTGCAGTGTATATTATGCAAAATCGACTACTTTGAGCTTCATATCATGTTATAATGTCATTCCCTCATCAAAAACATACCCAGAGTGTTGCTTTGACTCATTCATGCACGTTTGATAAATCCTTGTATCTCCTGTGGTGGCCATGTGGAGCTGTCTAAACGCTTTCTGGTACAAAGCTCCGCCTACTTGTACAAAGCTCCTCCCTGGATCTGCAGTTGAGACCTGCACCCCCATGCTTGGGATTAATATCAAAAATTATGGATTTTGAGGCTCATTATACAGGTAAATGTCTGAAGGGGTTGACATGTATGCAGTGTGCCTGGAAAATACAAAATACCCACTTTTTAACATTAAATTCAATGACCTTTCAAGGACTTTCCAGGACCAATTTYCTCAAATTCAAAGACTGTGTGTGATTGTCTTTACCTACTGCTACCACTGAATTTGTTTTCAATAAATGATTTTAATACAATGTAAATTCAATTTAAAAAAAACAATGGCATAGAAGCTGTTGGGTCAGAACCAATGAAAGAAAGTGGATTGAACGTAAAGCCTAAATTCATWTCCACAACACATGGACGGACTTGACTCTGACTCAATGTGACTGGCAATTCATCAGTTCACCACAGCATTTCTACAGCTTAAGGGAAGTTAAATTTAAGACTTTTTWAATGCCACCTGACATGAAATTTAAGATTAAATTCACAATAAACACAAATGGGAAAATAAACAGCGAAACTTTCACCCAAACGTTTATTTTAACACAAAACAACTAGCTGTAAGAGGCAGTCAGTAAATGATTTTAAAAAACAAATAGCTACCAATTATTTTAACATTTGAGATGAATTACAATCGTCCTACTTACAACATGTTAACATTTGTAAGACCTCTGGAATACTGAATTAAGACATTTTAATACTAATTAAGGGCTTATATTCGGATTGATGAATTCAATGCCTTTTAAGACTTTAAGGATCTGCGGGAACCCTGCACCAGCGAGAAGACTGCATGCACCAATAAACGTGTTGTTACACATGTTAACTATGAAATACAAGGTTGCAGTGCAGAACAAAGAAAAGATAATGACACATTGACAGCTGTCGTCGTCAATGTAAAGTTTCAAACCCAAAAACCCTTGAAGGACCGGTGTCGTTTATGCCTGTTTTCAAAAACTTTCTAGGGTCTTGAACTTATTCACAAACTTTTAAGGATTTGAAGGACCCATGGGAACTATGTAAATATGTTTTATAGTTTAGTTCAGAGATTCTTAACCTATGGGCTGCGAGCGCCACCTTGAGGGCCTCAAAAGAACAGCAGTTTTTAACTTTGGGCCACAAAGGGCTGTGGGACCGCATTGATTTTTGAATAA
>NW_013952709.1:580973-584782 GCF_001266775.1 Austrofundulus limnaeus | reverse complement strand
TGTTTCTACCATGCACGTTTTAAAAGGCTATATTTTCATTTGTACTTTATCAAAAAAAAATTACAGTTTTTTTATATATGAAACATTTAAACATTTTTAATTTATTTATTTTATGCCCACAATTTTATTTATTGAATTGTCTATTTTTGTTATTATATTTTTGTGTTGATAAGCCTGAGTGGTCTGTTGACTGACGGTTGTATTTGTTCAAATAATTGTTATAGGCAGGTTACAATATAAAAATGTTTGTCATAATCATGTCTTGTGATTATTTGACAGGAGTTTCACTTTTAAAATGTAAGTGTATTTAATTTAGATACAAYGTAAACACAATAAAACTTAAGCCAAGATTTATAATAATTATTTTGATCCATACATTGGTAATGTCGKACTGGGCYTYGTGCCACTTTGTTTGATAAATTGGGCTCMGAGGTCAAAAAGGTTAAGAACCCCTGGTTTAGTTGATCCTGAAACCTACAGAAATGYTAAAACTTAGTTTAGATTAATGTCTGAGAAACATGTTGAATACTTACAGACGTTTTCTTTATCGCACATTGTGACTTCTTTCGTCTCAGCTTCCATCGAAGGCTCAGAGCAAATGCCGATGGGTCGCATGGTAAAGAAGATCCTGGAGAAAGAAGGCTTCTTTGGACTTTACCGTGGCATCCTGCCCAATTTTATGAAGGTCATACCAGCTGTGAGCATCAGCTACGTGGTGTACGAGTACTCACGCTCTGCCCTGGGTATCCACAAGTAGGCAAGCAAAGCCGTCCATTTCCACCAGTTTATTTGATTCATTTTTTTATTTTTATTATTCCAACAATCCTCCCTTCTTTTGTCTTTCTTTTTAAATAAGCCGTTTACCCAGAGATCACCTAAGTTTAAACTTAAATGGATGCAAATGGAGCCACCCGTGTAGTTCTAAAAGTTATTTAAAACTGTGCTGCGCTAACATGGGTGTTCCAAATGCATGTTTTTAAAAGCAGGTTGTTTACAAGGAAGCCACGGCTTTAAACACACAGACACACCTGTGGTGAARAGTTAAATCACATCAGAGGGTACATTTTGATTTAGATGGAAAATGTATTTTTATATCAAACTCTTCATGTAACAAACATCACAAAATGCACCTTATTTGTATCCTGATGGAAAGTTAAAGCCACCACCTGCTGTTTTTTTTAAAGCTAATTAAACCAAAAATATAAAAAGTCATATTATTCCACAATTTCATACCTAATGATTATGTGTCACCAGGGAATAATCAGAAATTTGAGGGGAAAAAAGTGCAATAATAAAGCAGATATACCTTTACAGAAATGCAGATGTTCCTTTATGCTGTTGCACATCTGGTAAAAAAGAAAAGAAAAATGTGCCTTACGTGTTTTTCTCAGATATTTGTGGATTCTGCTTCCTCCCCGTTTTCTTGCCTTGCTTTCCTAAATTTGGTTCATGGATGATGGTGTTTACATTAATAAACCATTTACAAAACAATGAGTACATTTTTTAAAACATATTTGCTATTTGTTATGTAACAGAYTTGCATGATTTTTGAAATTCCTGTAATGTTCCCTTTTATTAGCTTGTCCCACCACCCAGTGTGGTTGACCCCCTCTAGGCTCTAAGAAGAGATTACTCCACTTTGGATGTTGCATAATAACCTTTTCCTCTGAGTAATCCCAACTGTGTGGATACACCGAATAATAATAGATCAGCTTATCTGTTGAGGAAATAGCTTTTTGGGCAAATGGCTTGTTAAAAATACAGTATAAAATTTCAGTTTATTAGGTGATAAAATTATGTATTTGTGGAGTTTTCAGTTGTATTCAATTAGTTTAAGTTGTCAAAAGTTTCAGTATATTTTACTGGTTCTCTCAAACTTGTTGCTATATCGTATCAGCTGTAAGGATATCCGACTGATCTGCTCCAGTTCCACTAGATCCACTCTTATGCAATTCCTAGAATTTATAAGACCTTGCTTATTCAAAAAAAAAATCAAGGTTTACACATTTAATTTTCTACATTAMGACTTATAATAGGACTTGACGTAGAAAACAATTAGACTAAATAAGAATTAACACTTTATTTGAACACATTATTTGTCTTTGCCAAAACCAAACAGGACAAACATGATGTAATGTAGGGTGTTATTTGTTATAAAAAAAAAAGGGGAACACACACAGCTACTTTTGTTTTTGTGTTTTCTATCTGCAGGAATAAATTTGGGGCATGTTTACATGAAAAACAAATTCCTTAAATCATAAAAATTTAAAGGAGCCAAAAGCCTTACAGAAGAAATCTGTAGTCCACGTCAGAAAAAGTTCTTCTCTGGATAAACACCGTTCAGTGTGAGCGTACCAAGCAGAGAAAGGAACGCCACGATGGTAAGAACGGTGCGCAGGGCTTTAAACCAGCTGGGGTAAGTYGGCAGCAGAGACAGATCGTAATGCAGGGCGATTCCAAGTCCCATGATGGCCATGGTGATTGCGGGAATAATGGTGTCGCACATCAACATGGCTATCGAGGCGAACAGGGCAGGAACCACACTGTTGGCCAGGTTTATCCAGTCAGGTTTGGCCGGGCTGCACTCAGGAAGCGCAAACCCCCACCGAGCTCCGCCCAGGAAGGAAACGATGGAGGCGGCATACGCTAACTGAGCGTAAACCAGGTCCGGGTAGTAGGTCTCAGTTGCAGCCATTAAATAAGTCGGGCAGACAAAAGGGATGAGCCCAGCAAACCCCAGGATAAGGGCGGGTTTGGGCCCCTTCCACAAGTGCTCCATGTCATAGCGAACCAGGCCTAGTTGTCGGGGAGGGGGTTCGGGCCGCGCACGCTTCTTCAGCTTCACTGCAGAACAGCTGAAACACTGACCCCTCACCTCAAACAAAGCGCTAAGCGTTGGCGTCCGGAGGAGTCCACTGGCACGAGGAGGTTTTACGTGTCCAGAGTCCCTCTTTGAGGAGCAGGAGAAAGCAGATCCACCAGAAGCTCCTGTCAGGGTCGAGGTCCAGCATCTCTGGGGAGGGTGTGCCCATTGCAAAACCTACAAATAAATTCATGTTCAACTTAAAAATATACATTTAGCTTTGAAAATATATTGATATGGGAGCAATTTAGTTTTTTTTAATAGGGTTATGGGAATTWGTTTGTTACCCTCTGGGCTGCAAAAGTGCTTCTTCTTAATACAGCAGACAGCATCTACAGGAAAAATAAAAAACACAAAATATACTGGATCATAAAGTGCAGACTACTATCATGCAACAATAAATACTGATATAAACAACATATTTTGTTAGAAATGGTTTAAAATTTGTAAAACGTATGAACCAGAAATGACWAAATACAACACTGGCTAAACCTGAAAACACGCTAACAAGTAGCAGAAACCATCGTAACCCAACTAAAATTACTGCATTTAATACATTTATACTCCATAAATATAAACACACGGTATTTGCCTTAGTATCAGATCGAAAAACTCATATTTTCCTTCCAGGGTCATCCGTAATCTGCGAGAGCTAACTGGTACGCGGTTTAAGCCTTCCGGGTTCATTGACGATCAGAACAATAGTTCCGTGACGAAAACGATCCGCTTCGATTAACCTTTCAATGAATTAATAATTMTAAACTCTGTTATGCTAATAGATGAGTGAGGAATGAATGCATGAATTAGTGTGCAAAATATAATAAATTAGAAGCAATACGTTACTTTAAACCAAAGCTTTGTTTGGAGTGCCAAAAATGAAAGTCACGTGAAGTCAATGTAGAAAAGAAAAGAAAAGAAAAGAAAAGAAAAGAAAAGAAAAGAAAAG
>NW_013952709.1:576153-580393 GCF_001266775.1 Austrofundulus limnaeus | reverse complement strand
ATATATACTTAAAAAAATAAGGAGTATTTATTTTTTATTAGTGATTCATGCTGATCTCTTGGCCATATCCTTCTTGGAAAAGAGGTCTTGATCTTAAAGGGTTTTTTGTTTGGTATTCTGTAATATTTGCTTCACCTGCCGTGTCTTGGTTTGCTAATGTTGTGTGTAGTGCAGCAAAATACAATGCAGACAAAGTTTTAAGTGAACTTCAGAAAGATCAACTTTATTGGTGCATCAATCAAGTTAAAATCCCATAAAATCAAATGCAAATGAGTCCTTGTAAAAAATGTTACTGCAACACATCAGATTAAACAAAAAAATATCTAAGTCCTTTGTTAATAATGTGATGGTTAACTTGATTTTTAATGAAGATGCAGGTGGATCTTTCTTGCAGTAGCGTTTGCTGCCCAGTAGGGGGCAGTCATGAAGTTTGACTGCTCATAAAAAAATCTATACTTATAACCATGTGAGAGACAAAAACAAAACAAAAAACAGTGAAACTAAATAAATACACAGCAGGAGGAAAAATTAATGAGTGCAGTGAAAATCTGAGCCAACAGATAAACAATTATCTTAAGAATGATAGGGTTTTGTTTTCTAGAGAGTATAAAGCTCCGTCATTTCAACAGTGTTTTAGGGTCATGCACTGTAATCTATGAGCTTTATCCAGAATCACAAATCTAAAAAAAATAAAAAGATCAATGGAAAAAGTAATCCTCAGGAAACAGAATAAATATCGGTAAGACTTCGTTCAGCCTTAGGAGGTGCTTAAACGGCCCCATCGCTCTGAAAGACAAACATTATTAACATTTTCATGTGTCTAGTCGTCAGGCCTTGACCAGATGTTTGTGGTTTAAAATTTACAGGTGTGAAAATAAAGTTGTGATCTGATCAGACTGGATACTGACCCCTCCACAGCAGCCACAGCAGTCTCCACACAGAGCTCCCAGCAGGCCGTTGATCACCTGCACAGCACACAGCGCCATCTGGATCAGACCCATTATCAGCAGCATGGAGAACAGAGTCAGATGCCAGGGTACCACGTTCTTCGGCTGTAGGCAGGCATCCCAAAGAGTCTTGTTCGAGAGGTAGTTCCTGCAGAAACAGAAACAAGATTAGCCTGCAGACACCGGTACTTATTGGCAAACCTGAAAATGAAACAACAAAACTGTTTTGTTCGTCTCACCCATTCTCAAAGGGGTGCCTCCATTCCGTTGCGTTGGCAGTGCTGTTGCTGTTGTGCACCTCACAGGAAGGTCCTTGGTTGATGGCCACGCCGGACACAACAACTGAGTAACCTGCACCTAAAACACCAACGGCTGCAAACAGTATCGAGCTCAACATCTATAGATGGAGACAGGGAAAATACATGTTTAAAAAGTTAGTTTTTAGTATGTTCGACAAACTAAAAATTTTAAATSAAATTTGTGCTTTTTAGGGACTTAAATTATGCAACAAGAATAAACCTGTATAGTATGTTAATTATTTTTTTTTGTTTAAAAATAATATAATACAGCCATCTGTTTGCATCCATTTGTTTTATAAACATAAGCATTTGGTTTCTACTTAAAGTGGCTATATCATGCTTTTAAATCTTTCCTTTTCACATTTAAATCATTCAGTTGGGGTCTTTATAAAGTGGAACTACAATGCTTTGGTCTGAATTCATAAACTTACCAACCCTTTTCTGATGTGTGGCACAAAGTAGCTGGTTTTGTTACTGTTCATTTAAGATGTTTTAAGCCCCGCCCCCTCCAGCTTCCAGACCGGTCCACTCCAGTTTGAGAGAGGGGGTTATGTTTTCTAGCTTTCAGAAATGTCTTATTTACAATTTCATTAAAAGACGTCAGCAACAGAAGACTTGTTCATCCAGCGTTACATGTTAGAACCAGAATCTGACCCACAACCAGAGTCTGACCCACAACCAGACTCTGACCCACAACCAGAGCAGAAAAAAGAGGAGGAAATTGTAGTTGGTAAATCCAGACTATATGGCAGTTCCGTCRCAGATAATTTGATGTAATAGACTCAGAAAACATCAAATAGACCCAATCAGAATATAAAGATATCTTTGCAGCACCAGGAGAGACTAAATCCAACTTTTCTGCACTTCTGGAGACTCCAAGTCCACAACAAAATGTGTTTAACAGCTAAAATAGTGGATTTCGCATGTGTCCTCTTTAAAATTACCAAGTTACAAAAGTTTTCTTAAGTAGTTCGAAGTAACGAGCCAATTAACTAATTATTGTCACTTTAATTTTTCTTTGTGTAGAAACCAGACTTGGGTTGATAAACTTGACGCACACGAGACTGTGAATGTGTGTGTGTTATCTCAAAGGCATTTCTGTAATTTTCTCCTCAGACCTACACATTTCTTATTGATCCGTGTGTGTGTGTGTGTGTGTGTGCATGCATGTGTGTGTCTGGTAGCACAATGCTAGCTTTGTGTCAGAACTCCTGTGAAACTCCCATTGAGGCAAATGTGTAACTTTTATTGGATTTTCATTAATACTTTGGCATCAGTTTTGTGTGTGTGTGTGTGTGTGTGTGTGTGTGTGTGTGTGTGTGTGTGTGTGTGTGTGTGTGTGTTTTACATTTATGGCTGTGTAAATGATGGAGGGTGTGTACACAGCACCATTGTGTTTATTTTCCATTACATCCTCAGCTTTGTGTGGCAGTTAACAGGTGACATGCAATAAAAAAATATTTAATGATAGGGACATTTCTTTTCTTTTTTTTTTACTATTGACATTTTTTATAAAGCATGAGCAAGCATTAATTACAGTTTATTGGAGTCAATKTGTAGTTTGGCTAAAATAAAACGTTCATATCATAAATAAGGTGTGGAGTTTTAGTGATGAGCGTTCTGCTGTCGATCYCTGAACCCTCCACATGTCAAAGTGTCTTTGCTCAGGAGCTTTAACCCCACATTGTTGCAGWTAATTTCATTTATTCATAGAAAAGGTGTGGCAGATATAACGGAAGCAACATTTCAGCATTTTTTTCTGAATAAATAAATGAAACCCAGTTAGGAAAAAAAATCTTCATTTAGTATTTTCAGAGGTTTCCAGTAACTTGATTTACTTGATGTAATTTATTTGATGATTTTTAATTTTACGAAGTATGTTTTTAAACTGTTACTTTTATTTTGTTACATTTAAAACCTAAAAATGATACTTTTACTTCTTTACTTTAACATTTAACACCTCGYTACAAATTTAAATGTTTGAAATAGTTTATGCACTCTAAAAAATGAAATGTTGAATTTACTCAACCACTCTACTAGTTTCACTAAACCTAGTCGACTAAATATGAGGCAATATTCATATTTCCTTTAAAAATATGTATAAATATTGCCTCAATTTACTCATCTTGGTTTAGTGGAACCAATTTGATTCAGTAAATTAAACAATTTATTTTTTTAGAGAGAGAGAGACTCTCCATATTTTTGTGAATAGTTTTATGACTTTCACCTATTTCTTATCAGCAAAATTTAAGGTTAAAGTATTTTTACTTGTACTTAGTTATTTCTTTCAAGTCCTTTAGCTTTTGAGTATTTTTTTTTTCATTTAATGGCTCTGGTGTCACATTAGGGCAGCGGCATGAAAGGGCAAGGTACAGCAGCCAGAATATTGATTGCAGAGATAATGTGAACTGCGACAACAGCCGTTGTTTGAAGATTGCCCTTTTGAAGCTGCAGCTTCACTGTTTGACCACTGATATATATATTTTTTTTTACTGCCTCGAGTTTAGAAGTTAGATGGGAGGAACAAGTTTATGGACCTGTTGCTTTTYATTCAAACATTGTGTTTAAACGTTTCTATATGTTAGGTCCAGTCAATTGTAAATTATTACCTACATCTGTTATGAAAAAAAAAATACATATTTCAGGTATTCCTAGATTTAAGCTAAAAAATACTCTAAAACTGTATCTTATACAGCAGACACAAGACATCTCTCAGCTGGAGACTAAAACAGTTTAACTTTTGGCCTGATTTCTCCCCTTATACTTAAATAATATATTTGGTTGTTGTCACATTTAGAGGCAGTCAGGCTTGTGAGGTTATTTGATGTTGATAAGATGAATAATGCATCAGGGGTGTCACTAGGTTTTAAGGACAAGGGGGGCTTAGCCCCCTGGAGATGCACAGAATTTTGGTATATTATATATTTGTATTGTGTGTGTATTATATATATATCTATCCATATATATAATGTATATATACGTGGATTGTATAAC
>NW_013952709.1:574157-575620 GCF_001266775.1 Austrofundulus limnaeus | reverse complement strand
TATATATACAGCCCCCCTAAAATAGGCCTAGTGACGCCACTGTAATGCATTACAAGAATGGAATGAAGTAAAAAACAATAATATCAACAATTTGTCTTTTAATGGTCAACATCCTAAAAGAAATCCCTGTTGAAGCCTCAGAACTAATCATATCATCATAAAATCATCACAATCAACTGTCAGATCAACTTGAGTGTTCAAAACGTCCAAGAACATAATATTTTCTGTGGATTTTTTGATCCTAAATTCAACTCAAAAGCAACTTTTGTAACTGTATCAATGTGAAGCATTGGGAATGTTAATATCTCCTCACCGCAAACCTCCGCCCACAGCTTTCATTTCCACAGCAGCCGCAGCAATCGTTGTTCTTCAGGCCCAGGAAGACCAGAGCTGGGAAGATCATCTGCCACCCAAACACACCCCGAGTTCACAAACACATGGAAAAACTGAGCAACTGGTGGAAACATTAGCTACAGTCACAGAAMCATGCAGCATCGCTGAGCAATTGTTTTTTTGCAGAATTGTCTTTTTTTCCTTGCAAATGCTGTCACAATATTTTTTAAAACATGGTTAATAAAACTACACATATTAGATAAAAATGGGTTAATTTATGTGATTGAATGGTGTTGATCACAATGTAAGTTTTTTACATGTCTCAAATACAAAGTTTYATTCATTTCCATAGTTAAACAAAAGCATCATTCTTGACTATCATAAACCACAGCAAATGAAAGTCCTTCATGTTAGATATATTTTTTAAATTATGCTCATCAGTAAGATTTACGGTCATGTTYGCCAAAACTTACCAACACTCCTGATCCCAGAATGCCCCCAAAGAACCAGACCTGTTTTGTGATCTGATCACTTTCCACAACGTGTCCTCCAGGGAAGAAGAGCAGGATGTTGCACAGCACGCACAGAATCGACAGAGGCAGCAGGGTAATGCCCAGACATTTCGCAAAGCCTCCTGAACACATTTTCAAAACTGATGCTTCAACAGCCTCTGGCAGCAGCAACTCCTGCAGTTAAAAAAGTTGTTTGTGAACTTTAAAAAGTATCAAAAACTGATTTGTTTTTGAGACTCCGCTCAGTTTGGATCTATTTATCTCCACGACAGCTTTTGAGAAGTTCTCCTTAAAGACTTTTCAAGAGTTGTTTCTTCAGAAAATCCCTAAATTCACWGAGTGACATCGTCTGCTTCACCTGTCCAGTTTCTGCGCATTATCAATGCTTCATTTGAGCTTTTATAGCACCCCGCCTCTCCTTATGAGTGATCTCATTGCTTCACTTTTACATCAGCCAGCTGTAATATAGCAGGACCTTACACACACACATACACGCAAAGTGCAAACACACATGCACATGATGGCAGCATTCGAGACTCACAGAGGGTCATAAATGCAGGAATACATACTTGTGTGTGTGTGTGTGTGTGTGTGTGTGTGTGTGTGTGTGTGTGTGTG
>NW_013952709.1:567955-569540 GCF_001266775.1 Austrofundulus limnaeus | reverse complement strand
CATTTAATCTATATAATCTTTGCAGGCTGACCTATGATTCAATAAATTCTGAGTATAAAATGTACTTCTTGGCCACACATCAAATTTGGCTTAAATATTAATTAAAAATACGTATTTATGTTTTAACTGGTAAATGCATGTTATTGTGATCTGTATAGCTTTCTGTATGGTATATATTATTGCTAATAAATAAACCGTACACCATTATATGGTCAAGTTTTTATAGTCCATACCTATATTTGTAATATTAAGWGGTCAAAATGATCTGTAGTTGGGATATGATACGCGGCCCAGATMGCTGTAAACCACGTCAACATGATTAGCTCAAGATCTACTGAGTGGCGACAATCTTGTGTTTTCATTATTCTTAATATTCTAACTTGTTTTCATGTATCTGTGATCATTGTTGCACATATACACAAGTAAAACACAATGCACGACCCATTTTCATCATTTAATTCACACACCGGCCCCGGATGCCCCCAGACTGGACCATGATGCTTTGCACGRGGCAAAGATGGCGGTATCCACAAAAATAGTCCATGGAGACTTTAATCAATGCAGAAAAGCTGTTAAACACCAACAGCAATTTTTTAAACGTTTTGAGCTTGTTCTAAGTGTTTAAAACAAAAGCAAAAAAAAAAAAGTGCAGTCAAAGAACAGCGGTTTCACAAGAATCACGTAAAGTTACTGGAAAAAAACCCACAACCCATCTCAACCCATACCAACACAACACAACATGACCCAACAGTGACTGGACTGGACTGGACTGGGACCTGACTGGACTGGAACCTGACTGGACTGGACTGGGACTTGAACCTGACTGAACTGGACTGGACTGGGACTGGGACTGGAACTGGACTGGACTGGGACTGGGACCTGACTGGACTGGACTGGACTGGGACTTGACTGGGACTGGACTGGGGCTGGAACCTGACTGGACTGGACTGGAACCTGACTGGACTGGACTGGGACTGGGACCTGACTAGACTGGACTGGACTGGAACCGGACTGGACTGGACTGGGATTGGGACTGGAACCTGACTGGACTAGACTGGACTGGACTGAGACTGGGACTGGAACATGACTGGACTGGACTGGACTGGGACTGCACTGGGACTGGACTGGACTGGACTGGGCTGGACTGGACTGGGCTGGGACTGGACTGGGACTGGAACCTGACTGGACTGGGACTGGACTGGACTGGGACTGGAACCTGACTGGACTGGACTGGGATTGGAACCTAATTGGACTAGACTGGACTGGACTGGACTGGGACTGGAACCTGACTGGACTGGAACCTGACTGGGACTGAGCTGGACTGGACTGGACTGGACGGGGACTGGGGACTGGAACCTGACTGGACTGAACTGGACTGGACTGGACTGGGACTGGTACTGGGACCTGACTGGACTGGACTGGGACTGGTACCTAATTGGACTAGACTGGACTGGACTGGACTGGGACTGGAACCTGACTGGACTGGACTGGGATTGGAACCTAATTGGACTAGACTGGACTGGACTGGACTGGGACTGGAACCTGACTGGACTGGACTGGGACTGGAACCTGACTGGACTGGTAC
>NW_013952709.1:548160-562223 GCF_001266775.1 Austrofundulus limnaeus | reverse complement strand
ACTAAATACATATTTATCCAGATAAATTAGTCAAATCTTTAAGGCTCTGTTTCAATTCTCTAACAGTCTGATTTCTTTTTCTGTAAAATCCTCATAAATGATTGGTTTTATTTTCCACATATTTGCTCTTCACACAATGACCCTCACTTCCTGCTCACTAAGGTTTCCTTTTAGACAGCATGTGTTTCCTCTTCCTGCTCTTCCAGCTGTCCTTGCAGGAGGTCCTGAGCGGCGCTGTGGAACTGGCAGAGGAGGGGTTTCCTGTTTCAGAGGTAGCAGCGCACTACTGGGAGAAGTGGACCACTGCTCTGAGGAGCGATGGGAAAGCCCTTGGCGAGGACTTACTGACTGACAGTCGTCCGCCCAGATGTGGACAAGTTTTCAAAAACCCATCATTGGCTCAAACCATAAAGGTAAAAAAAAACCAGACTAAAAACATGCTTATATGTGTATAACTCTAGGACTTTTAGTTTTTATTCAACGTTTATTTAACATTGTCAAAGACAAAACAGACACACTAATTATACCATAGACTCTTCAACAAGGGAGCAGTGACAAAAGGAATGCCAGACCCAGTCTGATGAAGATCTATGAGCTGCACTTTAATCGGTTTTAATGGACATAGTTTCCATTCAGTGACCTACAGGATTTAAAATATTTACTACCAGTTCTTTGTTGGCAGACACCAGTGGAAATTTTCAATTTACGTGTCCTTGCCCTGATGGGCCATCATAGGTGTCTTTAAAAGAGGCATGTTTTTTTAMATCCTTATTTTTCACTTTCAAATCWTTCAGTTGGKGTCTATATAAAGTGGAACTAAAACACTTTGGTCTGAATTCCTCCTTATTGCAACTCCACAAGCCCCGCCCCTTTTCTGAGGTGTGTCTTAGATAACTGGTTTTGAGTCTGTCTCTTTAAATCCAGTTGAGACCCTTCACACCTTGCCCCCCTCCAGTCTCCAGAGCGGTCCATTCTAGCTTGATAGAAGGGGGTTTGAAACTATATAGCAGTGCAGAAACATTTTATTTACAATTTAATTAAAAGATATGAACCAGGGAAGACTTGTTGATCCAGTCTTACATGTTGGAGCCAGAGTCTGACTCAGAGCCRGAGGAGAATGAAGACCACCAAATGAGTTGGTGAGTCCAGACCTTATTTGTCAGTTCCGTTCCAAATATTGTAATGTAATACACTGCCTGGACATAAAAAAAAAGTTGTGTCCACCTGGTTTTAACTAAGGTCTATGATGTGGGGTTGCTGCAGTTGGTCAGGTCTAGGTTCAGGTGCTCAAAGAATGATTTCGGCTGACTACCTGAATATACTGAATTRCCAGGTTATTCCATCAATGGATTGTTTCTTTGCATGAACATTGCAGAAGCTTATTGAAACAATGCCACAGCGAATGAGTGCCGTAATCAAAGCTAAAGGCGGTCCAACGAAATATTAGAGTGTGGGACCTTTTTTTAATTTTGGTGGCGACTTTTTTTTTGCTCAGGCAGTTTATTTCAGAAAACTTAATAGAAAATAAYGAAAACTGAACAGGTTGAAAAATATGAACCAAACAATAAAAAAATATCTACGCAGCACTGGGAGAGACTGAATTTAAATTTTCTGCAATCCTAGAGACCCCAAGTTAACAATAAAATGCATTTAACAGCTAAAAAGGGGATTTTGCATATGTCCCCTTTAATAAAATGTTGCCAAAATCCTATAAAAATCTTTAAAACACAATTTAAATGACAACCTGACATCAGATTTTGTCAATAACGCTTTGACCTCCAGCTACCAAATAAAACTTACATTGAAAACTCAACATTCCTGTTGATTATATGAACTCTTAATAGGGGTGCAACGATACAGAAAATTCACGATTCGGTTCGGTTCAGTACTGTAGTCTCACAGTTCGATATTTTCTTGATACAAAACAGAAAAATTTCCATGCTCCTTTTAACTTGTAATTTATTTAAATTAAGTACGAACATTTGTTTAACCTCAAAAGTACAGTTTTTAAATTAAATGTTGCTGAAACAGCAAGTTTCTCAGTGGATCTGCGCTCGACAATGCAGCCTAGGTGGAGTAGTCGAACACAGATCCACTGATCCTTCAACACAGAGCATCTTCAGAAGACAAGTTGATAAAATAAATTTAAAATATCTGTACTGTTCGATACAAGTGTGTATTGAACCTAAAGCACTGTACTGAACGGTTCGATACGGGTACATTTATTATTGCACCCCTAACTCTTAACTATGATTGTGAACATGTTTGTGGTAGGGCTGGGCGGTACGACCTCAACATTATATCACGGTATAAATTGATTCCTTTCACTGTAATGGTATATATCGCGATAGAAAATTATCATAAAAAGCAAAAATAATGTAATTTTTAGAGCAATTATTTATCAGAAAGCTGTAATCATAATCAAACCCAGTATTTTTGCTATAGTGCAAATGAACACAACAGAAGTACAAAAGAATGTTTTATATATACAGTATTGGAAAAAAGTTTCAACAACAAACAAAAACATTTCTCAAATTTTCAACAATATCAAGATAAAGTGAATGTTATAACCATTACTTCAAGTAAAATGAGTCATTTAGACATAAAAAAAATTCCAAGTTGGCATAAGTTGACTAAAATGTTATAGTGTGACAGGACCTGAAGGGGCTTAAACTGCACATAGTCCTGTCATAAAACAATTTCAGATAACTGGAATGTAAGCATGGTGAAGCCAAATAAATGCAATATCTGCCTGCCACACAATGAGCTTCTGCCTGCTGAACTGACCCGCTGCTCTGCTGCTCTCAGAGCAGAAGATGAACTGACTGAACGAACGTCCACACCTTTCCTTRTCATCTCTGTGGCCAACAATAAGTAAAAAACAAGTTTTTTCTCTGACAACTTGGGTGTAAAGCTTCTCTGCGCCACGTGCAGCAGGAGGGAGAGGGAGGAAATGATTCTGCGACACGACGGCACAAAATTTTGAGGACTTTTTTTCTCTATATGTGTTTTAAAATGCTATAYTTCTTCATTATATTTCAAAATCCTCCTGCTCAGTTGTCTCTGCACTCGCAGCCGTGCTGACACAGGTGCGATGACGTAACTGACGACAGGACGGTAGAGGGTAAATTTCTACCGTAGGCCAACTTCATATCATTTCTACTGTATCGCATWTACCGCGCAGCCAAAGTTTGGGAKTAATGTAATATTTATAAAACTGCACTCTGCAGTTTCCTGTCAGTGAGAATTCAATAGAACTATGACTGAGGTCACTTTGAGTGTATCTGAGTGTGTTTTTCCACTTGCGTATCACCTCTGAAATATGCATTGGTTTATTCTTAGCAGTTCTTCCACTCTTTTGGTTGTAACRCACTAAACCAGGAAAACAGCTACGAACACACAGAGCAGCTTTGCACCCACACAACACACTCAAGTCATGTTTCTGAGACAGTCGAAACAATGGGAATGATCTCAGTCGTTATGACGTTGGGGGGGGGGGGGGGGGCATTCCACAGCGATTACAGTGAGTCATTTCCTTATTCACACTCACTCACTTACACATCCTTTGATTCATTCAATTAAAATAATTAAACAAAAAGGACGCTAAAAACCATTACCCCATCTTCATCGTATTTTACATGTTAAAACTCCAGAGTTAAAATGCAAACATAAAGTCTCGATATGTTTATTGGTTAAACAGTTGTTGATTCATTGACTTTGCCAGCTCTGTATTATAAATAATCAAACCAACAGGAGCTTGGTGAGCGAGGCAAACCAGCTTTCTACCAGGGCAGAGTGGCCCGAGCCATCGTTGACGTCATCCTTCAGAATGGAGGGGTCATGACTTTGGAGGACCTCAGCAGCCATGATAGTGAGGTCGTCACCCCTATAAGCACAGAATACAAGGTCGACAGGCAACCTTATTTTAAAACCGCTTTAAGAAATTGGTGAGAAGACTGACATTGTTGTGTCTTCAGGGTTTCCGTCTGTGGGAGCTTCCTCCCAACAGTCAGGGACTGGTTGCCTTGTTTCTCCTCAACATCCTGGAAAACTTTCCTCAACTCAAAGGTAAGTCACAGTGAAAGGAGTTGTGTACAATGAGAACCCCAGTCAGGCGCAGGAAACAGCTCCAGTACTCAGCCTTGAACTTTTCTTCACATGCGTATAAGGATTATCACAGCGCTGTGGGCCATCCCTCCCGAGGGGACAGAATGGCACCTGGTCACACCCTGGATATGCTGTCATAATAAACAAAGACTTTAGACTGTAGACTTAAAACTGTTCTACATTCCTGAAATGTAAAACTTCGTGTTCATTTCTGGAGCAAAGCACATGAAAATAAAGACTTGTTATTTCTACGTTTAAAATTAGACATATCCTGCATTTAAATCCTTTTTCACATTTAAATCCTTCAGTTGAGGTCTATTTAAAGTGGAATTGCAATGCTTTGGTCTGAATTCCTCCTTACTGGACCTTTACAAGCCTCAGATCAACTCGTTTTGAGGCTTTCTCTTTAAATCTAAAAGAGGCGTTTCACACCCCGCCCCCCATCCAGCTTCCAGACCAGTCCATTCCAGTTTTATAGAAGGTTTACAACTATATATAGGAACATAAACTTTTTATTAACAATTGAATTAAAAGGTGTCAACAAGGGAAGACTTGTCCGCTCAGCCTTACATGTTGGAGCCAGAGTCTGACCCAGAACCAGAGGAGCCCTTAGCAAAAAGTAGTATACTTGAAGTTCATTTTAATACTTGAGTGTAAGTTTAAGTATATCAAGTATGCTAGGCACCATCCATCCATTTTCTCTACACGCTTATTCTTTTTCAGGGTCGTGTGGGTCACTGGTGCCCATATCCAGCAGTCACAGTGCGAGGGGCGGGGTACACTCTGGACAGGTCGCAAGTCCATCACAGGGTCAAACATAGAGACAAACGATTCAAACAACCATTCACTCTCTCACTCATCCCTAGGGACAATTTAGAGTTATCAATTAACCTAACAGTCATGTTTTTGGTCTGTGGAAGGAAGCCGGAGTACCCGGAGAGAACCCACGCATGCACGTAGAGAACATGCAAACTCTACCCAGAAAGGACCCCGGACTGGGATTTGAACCGGTGACGTTCTTGCTGAGAGGCATTTGCTCTACCAACTGAGCCACCGTGCCGTCCATGTACTTGTAGTGTACTAGAAATTATACTGATTTAATGCTTGTTCGTACTAAATTGGGACTTTTATTTTTGTTAATAAAAAGTATACGGTACTTTAAGTACTGTTATGATGTCTTTTGTTGGTTAATAAACTTGCAAAATTGCTTACAAAAAGAAGTATACTTTAAGTACATGTCATTAAGTATACTAAAGTATATAAAATTGTATTTCCCTAAGTGTACTTTTATTTACTATAGTTTACCATTATTTATCACTGATATAAGTATACTAGTCAGTGTTCCCCCTACCATTATACAGGCGGGGCGGCTCCCCCCGCCAACGAGACGGCCCGCCCCTCTAAGAATTTCACGGCATGTAGTCATTTTTATTTAAATAAGGCCAGATCAAGTCGAGAGCTATTTTTTTGCGTCCCTCCATATCCATCTCTCACCACAATTGGGGGAAAAAGACGGCACAGAGCGAGACTGAGCGCTGTGTGTGGTCCTCACAAAGATAGGAAGATGTGTGTGAGATTAGACGCGCAGCTCTGCTTTTAATCACGTTGCACCGATGCGACAGCTTTGCAAGCTACTTTTTCTTTCTTTAAAAGAAAATGTGACAGGTGAAGCCACAGCATGGTTACTACCTTATCAATAATAACTGCCTTTTTTTCTTTCTCTGTGGGTGGGGGGTCAGCTTCACTCAGCTGCAGGTGAACACCTGTGTTTATTTTGTAGCTGGAGGCCATAACAGTCCTGACTACATCCATGTATTGGTGGAGGCTGTGCGTTTGGCACAAACAGATGCTTTTCACTACCTGGGTGACCCAGCTCATGGGGCCGTCCCTTTGGAAAGCCTGCTGGATAAGAGCTACAGTCGCCAACGAGCGCAACGCGTCAGCATGAACAGGTGTGCGTTTGTGTGTGGCTGCTGGTACCACTTTGTACCAGTTGTTCTCTGTTGACTTTAGATAGGGCCGTCGACTTTTACTTCCTCTGACTCTAACGCTCATCTATGCTCTGTCTCACCTCTCACTTTCACAGGGTGTGAGCTCGTCTGCCCCAGCACACCATGTGTGTTTACTGGTTAGCTCTGTGTACTTTGAACTTTAAGGCTTTTATCAGTATGTTAAAAGACAAATAGATAATAAAATACAAAACAACATCATTGTGTATACATTTACACAAACTGAGATGTATTCTGATGTGTTGAATCTAGCTGGTATTTCTGTTAAATCCAACTCAAATTAATTTATTGACACCACATTTACCAGATTCTCGTAGCAATGGTCGTCACAACTTCGTCATTCAACAGCTGCTGTAATTACATGCTTACATCAAACAAGACAAGTGGAGAAAAACTAGAAAGCAGGAAATTACATTTAAATTTATTGCACTGCAATAATTTTCTTATTGTAAATGGAATAAGTGTCCGTCTGAAAAGGTGCTTTAAATACAAACACACCTCATTTTTACTGAGATGTTTTTTGGCAACAGCATTTTCCTGTGACATGCAAATTCTTTAAATACAAAAAGTGAAAGAAAACTTCAATATTTAAGAAACTTGGCCCGATACACACAATTTTACCCATTTCGTCACATAATTGGCATGTTTTCTTTTGTATTTAACTCAGCCAAAGTGAAAAGGGAAGTGACATCAAAGGGGAACTCTTTAAGAAAAATAACTCTCTGGTCTTTGTTTATGAAAACAACATTATTTGAACTCTAACACTTCTGCATTTCTCTCTGATAGTAACTCAAAATATTTTAAAGAAAAATCAAATTCTTCTCTGCAGTCTGTGTTGTTAGCCATTTCACTGACACTCTGTTTCTATGCAGACATTCCCCTTTGACATCACTTCCTGTTACTTCACAGTCAAATATCTGAACAACTGTTCATCCGAGCGGCTTGAAATTTATTTTGTAGTATGTTATTAATGTTTTCTTTTCAAAAATGCATTTGCATTTATTACTAAAATTTGATGTCACGGGCACTTTAAAACATAGTTTGTTTTATTTTGACAAAACACAATTTAAAAAAAAAACTCAAACCTTTGTGTGTGTGGCTCTGCAGGGCCATGGAGTGTGTGCGGCCCGGCTTGACCACAGGAAGTGACACCGTTTATTTCTGCGTGATTGACAGCCAGGGGAACGCATGCTCATTCGTGAACAGCACCTATATGGGCTTTGGAACCGGGCTGGTTCCTAAAGACTGTGGATTCTCACTACAGGTCTGACACTGTGAACGATAAAGCCTTAAAAGGTCCAACAAACGTGGACTTATCAAGTATTTCACGAGAGTTTGAACCATCTGTGCAGCTAATATATATGTATATATACTGTATATTTGTAACTGTTGCATGAACATAAAAATTGCAAATTTTGTTTTGCATTTTAACACCTTACAGTCCTGAACAGTGTCTTTGTTTTTGAGGCTAAAATGTCCCGTCTTTGAAGTTCTGAGCATTATTTTTAAGCAATGTAACATTTTCAGTATAAATGTCATTATTTTTCCGTTTAGAATCGCGGCGCCGGCTTTTCTTTGTGTCGCGAACACATTAATTGCGTTGCCGGAGGGAAGAGGCCGTATCACACCTTAATACCTGCCCTCCTCACCGACTCTTCAACCAAATCACAAAAGCCACAACTCCTCGCTGCGCTTGGTGTGGTGGGGGCTTTTATGCAACCACAGGGACACATTCAGGTATGCAGACATATGAAGAGCAGGATGTAGGACAACATGGCTAAATTTAATTAGTTTCCCGTTTATGTTATCGATCATTTTATGGTTAAGACTTCTTTATAAGAAGTCGCCAAATCAGTTTAAACATTTTCAGCTTTTATGTTAAGGTGCTGTTGAACATGGTGGAGTTTGGGATGAACCCTCAACAGGCTCTGGATGCACCAAGAGTCTTTGTGCACTACGACCCCAAAGGTTCATTTGTCACACAAAAATGACCCAAACCAAACTTTATCCAAATGTTATCTACTGAAGATCAGTCCTCATAGTTAGAAATAATAAAAAAGTCCTAAATGTTATTATTTCTTTGCAGCTGATGGGTGGTTGGTTAAATTAGAGGAGGGGATTGACCAGGAAGTGGCCGTGGAGCTTAGAAAACGGGGCCACATGGTCACCTGGCCCGTTACAGGTACGATTTTATTTATGTGTACAATTAACTGCTTTCAATGACTGATGTTTTGTGTGTCTTATTTGAATAAAACAACCAACTTTGCGCTGCTATTTTAATCCGACACAGAGTTATATACTGTAATTTGAAGCACAGCACATGTAGCCCTCTAAAAAGTTAATGTGTCACATTAATTATTATATTGATGCTCAGTCCAGTAAACAGTACCATCTCTAGAACAACACATTGTTTCATATTAGCTGTATTAGACCACAGTTTCCATAAGACCTTCCACTTCCTTTTGCAAATGTTTATATTTGTTCCTCCTTTCTCCTCTAGCTAAGATACGAGAGTTTTATTGCTTTTCTGAAAAGTGCTGCCAGACTGGGCGTGTTACAGACGTCAGCTGTTCAGTTCCTCACCTGACCTGAGCTGGTTGCATTCGTCCGCTGCTGAAAACAGCGATTCTAAGACCTTGTGTTCATAGACGATCCTCATTCATGATGCACGAAGTGGTCGAAGTGGCTTCAGCTCACATCACATAATTTAAACATACGAATGAGATGTTTAGGAAAATGTCAAAATGACAAAGTCAAAGGGAGGCTGTTAGTTTTTTGTACATCACATCAACATAATCAAGTAAAAGCATAAAGAAAACTTGAGGGATCAAACTGGATAAAATAACAGTTTGGCTCATTACCTTTTTCTTTTTTTTACACACAGGACACGGGCGGTCTGAGTTTGGGCGGGGACAGATTATCACAGTGGGGGATTGGTGGAACATATCTGTCACTCAAGACAGCTCTCCATCCAGGGTCCTGTGGGCGGGATCGGACCCCAGAGCAGACGGATGTGCTCAGGGATACTAACATTAGGATGAGATATTCAAAAGGCTAATATTGTGTTTCTCAGGCATGTAGTTCAATTCTATACCATAATAATGTAATTATGTCACCTTCAAAAAAAAAAGGATGAGATAGAATCAGAACACTTTTTTGTTGTTTTTCTAGTGCAAAAGTTTTATTTTTAAGCTTAATTATTCTGCAAAAATAATAATAAAAAATTGTTAATATTTGAAAGTTACGCATGATTAACTGATTCCTGGGTCTTAATAGTAAGATTGTACTTTCTTAAAGGGCCTTGTTCCATTGTTTTGGTGCTGATTGGTTGTTTCTGTTGTATCTTTACAACTCAAACATCTTCATGGAAGTAATTTTTGGCATAAAGAAGCAAAACCATATAAATATTAATGTAATTATTTCTTAATACTTTGATATGTTCAGAATATTTCACAGGTTATTATTGACCAAATGAAACTAAAGACTGTTGCAAACTAGTGAACTAAATAGGAGAATGAATCTTTTTGTATTAAATTGAATTCATGCTGAAATAGTTTTTCTTACTTGTACTTAAATCCTCTGATTTAGTTTTTAAAATAGTTCCGTTTACTTCAAAAATACATGATCCAAAATAACTTTAGCTAATCTCATGACGTGATGCCAATCAGCTTTTACAATTAAGATGTTTTGTTATTGATGGATACATCCACATAATGCATTCTTTTTCTGTGATTTTACACATTTATTAGCGGTTCAACGATACAAAAGATTCATGATTCAGTTCAGTTTCATACTTTAGTGTCACGGTTTGATAATTTTTCAATACAAAAAAACTTAACTTAAAAATTAGATTAACATTAACTGTATATCGGCTCGTCATCATTCAACGCTTGTTTTGTCAGTGAAGTGAATGTTGTGTTAAATTGCTTTAAATGACTCAAATTAAAGTTGATGTTTGGTGTCTGAAATAAACTATAAACTGTAATGAAGACAGATTATAAAAAAGTAATTTAATCTAAATAATGTAATTTAAATCAGGGATGGGCAACTGGTGGCCCGCAGCTGACTTCCAACCGTCCCACTAATGTTAGGGGCGCAGTGATACAGAAAATTCACGATTCGGTTTGATATTTTAGTCTCACGGTTTGATTTTTTTTTTTGATACAAAAAAGAGAAATTTCCATGCCCTTATTAACTTGTAATTTATTGAAATGTAACATGAACATTTTTTTAACCTCAAAAACAGTTTTTAAATTAAATGTTGCTGAAACAACAAGTTTCTCAGTGGATCTGTGCTCAAAAATGCAGCCTAGGTAGAGTAGTCG
Organism: Austrofundulus limnaeus; assembly: GCF_001266775.1. Classification (NCBI taxonomy): domain Eukaryota; kingdom Metazoa; phylum Chordata; class Actinopteri; order Cyprinodontiformes; family Rivulidae; genus Austrofundulus; species Austrofundulus limnaeus. The sequence continues at coordinate 551,782 of NW_013952709.1, read as the reverse complement.
AACCCAGATCTACTGATCCTTCAACACAGAGCATCTTCAGAAGAGAAGCTGATAAAAATAAACATTAAAAATCTGTATTGTTCCATACATAGTGTGTATTAAACCTAAAACACTGTATTGAACGATTTGACACAGATACGTATATTGTTGCACCCCTGTAAGTTTATATGTCAAATAAATTAAATTGTGACTGCGTATTTTAAATGCTCTCTTCTAATTCATATCTTTTTCTAAACTGCATGAAATTTCAGTCCCTGGATCTGAATCGTTGTGTTGTTTTCTTTTGTAAATTGGTTATTTTTCTCGTAAATGAGCTCAGGATACGTGCAGCAGTTTAACTGTGAAAAATACAGCTGGGAAACAGCTCGTTGACCACGTGTGCCCAGTAAAACTCACACTCTCTCCGCTTCAACACAAACGTTTTTGACGTTGGACTTTGTTATAGCTTTAAGCCCCTTACAGCTCCACACTGACCCTGGTACGACCCGTTTTTCTCTCATAAAGGCCCGTGTGTGTCCTGTCACCCAAACACATTTCCTGCTTTACGTAATCTACCTCAGTGGTGTCCAAAGTGTGGCCAAATGGCCCCTGAACTGATTTTGTGTGGCCTCTTGACTTCAGTTCAAGAATTATAAAATTTGCCAAATTTGTCCACAGGTGTTTGATGTAGATGGAGACTTTCTATTTTTTATTAGGACAAAACAAACACAGACAAAGTAAAATCTTCCAATAACAAATACTGGCATCAATGCCAACTATTTGTCTTTAAATGCTCTTAGCTTTTTCCACATCTATTTATTGACTTCTACTGAAAAACTGATTTTGCTGAACTCCAATCTGCTTTTAAATAATTTATTAAATTTGGCTGAATACAGTAAGCATTTTCAACAAAAGAGTGACATAAATCCTGATTTTATTGATCAGAATTGACTAAATTGCCCCCTCCCCCCCCCAATTAACACCTAGACAATTGCCAAAATTCTTTAAATAAATAAATATTTTAAAGTTCTTGATCTAGATTAATTAAATTTGTTTAATCAAAGTATTTAATGCTTAGTTTATTGTTGAGTAGGTAAAGGAAAAAATATTTTTGGCCCTCCGGTCCTGCTGACTTTATGATTTTGGCCCATGTGACAAAATGTTTGGACCCCCCTGCTCTGCCTGAATCAGAACAATTTGTTAGATGTGGGTTTTTATGATGGTTTGCAGTTTATTTGGATGTGCTAACCTTCCAGCTTGATTCTAAAATGTGTTGGTTTTTCTAAAACATGCAACACACACACACACTCACCGTCTCTGCTGTTATAAGTCAAATTTAGAAGCCTTGTGACCCACTGCTCTACAAAGAACAATAACAATACAGACAACAATGGAAAAAAGTCATAGTAGTTTGTTTTAATTATTTTTAAGGTTGTGTTCATAGTTTTATGATATTTGTGGCCGAGCACTTTATTTGTCACACACCCCTCGCTTCCTGTGAATGTTTCCTCAAGCACGTCGCGCCAACTGTTCCACACTTTCTCAGAAACAGCAGCACACACACATTTTTTAAAGGTTTCCTGCCTCCCCAGCTGTTCTGGCCCTTCCCTCCTCTCTGTCTCTGCCTCCGTTTGGCCCATTCCAGCTCCGCGCTCCGTTCCTCCTGGTTGTGATTCGGGGATTCTGTGAGCGATGTGTTATTCTGTGGGATTCACCCGCTCTCTGGGCCTGGCTCTGCTGCCTCTGGCGCTCTGCTGCATCGTCGCCAACCTGCTGCTGCTGTTTCCTATGGGAGAGATCACCTACATCCAGCAGGATCGCCTGGCCAGCTACATCTGGTTCTTTGGTGGACTAGGAGGTGGAGGACTGTTGGTGAGTTAAATAAAAAAGGGATCAGCTATATTACACTAGAGTTGGACGTTTGGGTTGATAAAACCGAGTTCTTTTTTAAGATTTCTGGAGGCAGCATCTCAACTGTGAGATTGATTTGGAAATTTATATTCAAGAGTTGAAAACTGATTTGACAGTGGGACCTTATCATGTTTTCTTGAAATCTAACAAAAATTCACCAGTTAAAGCAGAGGTTCTCAAACTGGGGTCCCAGGACCCCCAGGGGTCCACAAGCCCTATCTTGGGGATCCTCAAAAATTTTCAATAAATGATTATTTTGGATTTAATTTGAACAAGGAACATGAGGAACAATGTACTAGTAAAACAAACATACTAAACCAAACAAAAACATAATATTCTCATAATATTTAGGGGTTAAAATGACAGTAAATTATTTCTAAAACAGCATGGGGTTTATGAGGGGGTCCCTGGAAATTTTTCACACTTGTAAGGGGTCCTCAGACCCACAAAGTTTGAGAACCCCTGGGTTAAAGTAAATATGTGAGAGTGATGATTGAATGTTCAAGTAGTAAACAATTATAGGGGGATTAAAACACTACATTTAGTAAAAACAGAAATTCAGTCCAGTGCATTTCAATAAGGTTCACTTCTCAACCAAATAAAAAAAATATAATGAATGTGTTCTTTGAAAGGATTTCAGCCATGTGACTCTGAACAAGTACTGAAATCCTTTCAGCCACTTCAGCAGTCCTCCTCCCTTCCTGCCACCGTCAGCAGAGTATATAGCTGGTATACGCAGTTGTGTAAAATGATTTTAAATCTAAATGTTTCTCAGGCTAAACTGCATCTCCTTTAGCTCCATTCTGAGAGAGTTGTTAGTCGAGAACAAAAGCCTGGTTTGTGAATCCACAGTTAATCTGTCTGTTCTGCACACTGCTGATCTGATTGCTTTACCCTCGAAACTCAAAGGAGTTATTCTATTACTTCACTTATTATGGAGCAACAAAGGAGGGATTGTACTTTTAAAAAACTAAAAGAAAACGTTAGCCAGTAAAACACACTGCAAAAAATGTCCACTTAATCAAGTTTTAAAATCTTATATCAGCCAAAAAGTCTTTTTGATCTTGTTTTGAGACTGATTTACTAAACAAGAACTGATTGTGTAAGAATAATCATCTTGTTTTCAGAATGTGTCAGATTATTTGTCTTGTTAGTCTGAAAATTTGACTCAAATTGAGTCAAAATTTTCTAATAATGGAGTAAGAAAATTTTACTTGGTAAGATTCTTGAAATACTTGATTTGACTCAGTTTTTTCTTATTTCAAGAATCTTACCAAGTAACATTTTCTTACTCCATTGGCAGAAATTTTTGACTTAATTTGAGTCAAATTTTCAGACCAACAAGACAAATAATCTTACACATTCTGAAAACAAGATGATTATTCTTACACAATCAGTTCTTGTTTAGTAAATCAGTCTCAAAACAAGATCAAAAAGACTTTTTGGCTGATATAAGATTTTAAAACTTGGTAAGATGGACAGTTTTTGCAGTGTAACTGCTCATGACTGATTATTCTTCAGATTAAAACAACTATACGCTGAGAAAAAGCAGTAAATATATTTTTGCGCCCCTAGACTGACAGCTCCCTTACTGTTTGCCTATATAGCCTGTGCTCCAACATGTAGGGCAGTGGTCAGTTGAGTAAAAGTCTCTAGAAATGTCTAAATATTTAAAGCATCACTTGCTGTGATGTAAAATAACTCAGAGTTTGTATTTTACATCCAGCCTGTC
>NW_013952709.1:545728-548115 GCF_001266775.1 Austrofundulus limnaeus | reverse complement strand
GAACTTTAATTTGACTGTCTATATTCCTTAAAAAGTTTCCCATTTTAGTTTTCTTTCTTTGAGGAAATGAGAAAATACCAACGAGTCAAAGAGCAAACTGAATCCCTTTGAGACCAATCTGGCTCCAGCTCCTTCCCATCCTCTCCTCCGTGCTTCCTCCCTCATTTCACCCTCTTTCTTCCTTTCTCTCTGGGCGCTTTCCTTCATGTTTTCATGCTCTCTTTTAACCCGGGGACATCCAGGATGTCTGTCTGACGAAATATATAAATATATTTTTCAACTGTGTAAAAAACCTTGGGAACTTCCTTTCTTCTATTAGGATGTGATTTATTGTCTCTGGGACAGACATTAACACAGGAAAGGAGATAAAAGGGAGACTAAAGGAAGAAAAATAAGTAAATCTAAGGACAGATTTGATTTTTTTTTGTGCAGGGAGTGTCAGTGCATATTAAATCTTGCTTTTATGTGCTCAGCAGTGAAGTGTAACATGAACAATGATTTATAGTTTGGATCAGTTTACAATTTGAGAAACCTTCAAACCTTATCCTGGTAAAAACCAGCCCTGTGTTCTGTTTTGCTTCACACAGAGGGTCTGGACTCTCGGCTATAGAGAAATTATCTCTTGAGGCGTGGACACTGTTGAAGTTTAAAACCATTAGATCTGATTTACCCAACTGCTAATGTTTGTCCGTGACGTATGCAGTGCGCCAGCTCCACTGTGAAGGAAGCTAAGCTAAGAAGCTAACCGGAAACTGAGTGCGCTGTAAACAACCCTACTGAGAATAGAGAAGTACAGAGCTGAAGGAGATGGCTGTAAATGACTCCTGCAGGCTTTACGAGACCAATTTAATTTAATTTAAAAGCCTTGTCAACACGGACTGAAGGACTTTAAGAAAATAAAGCCACTTCCTCCGCTACCATTGCTTTTACAGGCGGACTAAAACGGCACAGAAAATCACAGCTCCTCCTTTTGTTCGCCGATTGGCCTGGTTGGAATTCTACCGGAGAAATCCCAGACGGAGCAGAGAAGGGAACAATTGAGCAGAACCGAGCAGGAAGGCAAAGGCCAGGCTAGTTCATACTCTGGGTTCAGCCTGGAGGTTTTTCTGGGTGATGTTTGCATGTCTCCCTGTGTAAATTATTCTTAGCTTAGAAAATTGTAGGGATGAAAAGATATTTTTTTGCACCAAATTGATTGTTTTTGTTGCTATAAGTAAAACAAAATTGTTTGAATGTGACTTATTTGGAAATGAAGGTAATGCCATTGGCACTGCAAATAAAAAAAAAAAAACTAAAAATAAAAAAACTAACAAAAAGGATTGTGTTGATATCTAGAAACTGTGGTGAACCCATGTGGTTTTGTGTTTTTCCAGATGCTGATTCCAGCTGTTGTCTTCATCACTCTGGGGAAATGCAGCTGCTGCTGGAATGAGAGCTTGATGGTGAGAAACTTTATGCTTTGAACAAAACTCAAAGTCAGAAGAAACATTCTGTTCATCTGAGGATCATTCAGAGCAAAATGTTTTTGTTGTTGTTGATGCTTTTTTTTCTTAAAGGAATTTCAAAATGAATCTAATCTGTCATGGTGCCAGTGTTTTACGACTGTGGTTGTATTTTTCTCATCTCACCACTTGCTGAGTAAAACTCAGAAGCTGTCTTAAACAAACCAACACTGTGTCCTTATGAGACAGAGTGCTAACGCTAATCCAGCTGGGATTAATTAACAAGGGTCCCATTGTTAAATAACATGCAGCAAAGTAAGCTGGACCCAAATCACTCAAGCCACATGCCCAGCTGCACGTGCGTGTGTGTATTTGTGTGTGTTTGTGGATGTGTGTGTGTGGCAGCTGCATCTCTATTTTGAGCTTGACTTGTGTAGATGAAACGGCTCACATTAATTCACTGGCACAGAAACTTTCAAAAGTACACATATTCACAGACAAACCCTGACACGCAGAGTCGTAAAGTAGTTATTGTACTTAAGTAGAAATTTTGGTTATCTGTATTTTACTTGAGTATTTATTTTTCATCATACTTTTTACATTTTCAACAAAGGTGAGAAGTAAAAAGTCGATACTTCTATTTCATTTTAGCTTGTTTTCATTCAAACTTATTGTTAAAAAAACAATCCAAATAAATTACACCTCCTGAATAGAGTGAATTTAATTGTGGTTGGATGAGAAGTATAAAAATAAACCATTCTGACACCATATTGGTTTGTACACAATCCATCACAGCTGCACGACACAAATCATGTCACACTCCAGCAGGACATAGCACAAAATGAAGATGTCTGTATATATATATATACTGTATATATATATATACTGTATATAGTATGTAAATTTCTGTTATTGTATGTCCGAAATTTACTTTTGATACTTAAG
>NW_013952709.1:533598-545516 GCF_001266775.1 Austrofundulus limnaeus | reverse complement strand
TATATATATATATATATATATATACTGTATATATGTATATACTGTATATAGTATGTAAATTTCTGTTATTGTATGTCCGAAATTTACTTTTGATACTTAAGTACAAAAAACATCTGTTAATTTAAGATGTTTATGTACTGTAAGTAATATTATTAGAGGAGACTTTAACTTTTACCAAAGTAATTTTATGGTAAGATACTTGTACTTTTGCTCAAGTATCATTTTGACATACTTTGTACAAGCCACTGGTTTAATTTTTTGGTTTTATTCCTAAACGTCTCTTTGTTTGTCGGTCCTCTTTTACAGATGTGCGGGTCAGCGCTGGCAGCCATCATCGGCCTCGTGGGGTCCGGTTACTGCTTTGTTATTTCTGGGCTTACCTTAATGCAAGGCCCCCACTGTTTCACCTCATTAGGGTGGTCGTATCCCTTTGCTGATCAGAATGGCAGGTAAGAAGACTTCACTTCATCACTAAAAAGGAACAAACCTGCCTGAAAATGTTCCTCCTTTCTGTGTTACTGCATCTTTAATCCATTTTTGTTTATGAAGAATTGTTAATTAATGAACAGATAATTGTAAGTTAAATATAATGAAAAATGACTCCAGTGTTCTCCGGTGTGTTTTATGTTTAAAAACGCTCCTCAGTTTGATTGTGGCATAGTTTGGAGGGTCTAGGTTTACATTCTTACCCAGATTTAAGTCCTGGCTCCGGGCTTTTGCTCTTCCCGTTCCTTTGTATCTCCCATTTCCTGTTGAGCTACCGTCAAATAATAATGTATTGACATAAAGCACCAACAAATTGTGTCCCCTGAGACTTATTCAGGAAGTTAATTCATTGCTTTAGACTGCTTTTGTTTTTGTTTTCATTGGGATCTAATGATTAGATAAATTCTAAGCTTTAGTGCACAAAAAAAAAACTTTAAAATGGCAATGTTGCACCTTCCCACAGGATGGTGCTGAAGTGTGTGTTTGCTTCATTTTTTTTTTCTCTTTTTATTTGCAAAAGAGCATGCTTTTGTTACTTTTTCTAATATTTGTGCCATTTGTTTGCAATTTTGTACTTTAACCATTAATTGACGTCTCAACCGTTTGGTAGTGGTCAATATTTTAATATATATATTAAATCTCATTTGGGAATCAGGCCAAGAATTCAAAGAATGTAACAAAAGTTGTTGCAAATGTGAACATGTATTTATAACCAAACATTTGCTTTCTGTTCTTTCAGCAATTGTTGTTTATGAAATGTGTTTAAAAATAGTTTGGTCCTTCTTTATCACTTAAATATTTTACAACAGCTGGGCCTGTGGTTCTTTTATATAAACTTATTAATATGAGCAGAAATGTTTCTTCTTTGTGGTTTATTCTCTAGTGATCCCTGTCTTTTTTGTTTGTTTGTTTGTTTGTTTGTCACAGGTATCTGTTGCGGCCAGAAATCTGGTCACAGTGCCTTCAGCCACTGAATATTGTGGAGTGGAACGTCACTCTTCTGTGTGTGTCGTTGGGCCTGGCTGTGCTGGAGTTCATCATCTGCCTGTTACAGCTGGGGAACGGTTTAGTTAACGCCATCTGCCGGCCCTGCTGCTACAAGCAGGAGTATAGCCTTAATGCTTAGAGATGCACGGACAGTGTGCATACTGTGTATATAAAAATGTAAAAACACACACACACACACACACAAACTGAACATTTGATAACCTGCACACATAACCACATTAAGTCAACACATCTTGTCGTCCTAGAAAAGAACAAAGCATTTATTATACTTTAATTGATTTGTAAGTGTTGTGTGGTTTTTTTGTGGCCTTCTCACATGACTGTTTTTCATATTGTTTAATCGGCTGCTCTGTGTGGGCCTAACAATAGTGGCCTGTTGTTGTTTAGCAGTTTGATCAAGTTTTTCCCATGAGAATTACTTTGGGTTTAGAGACGTTCTTCCCAGAGTTTAACTTTCTGAATGTACACTGAAGTGTTTTTAGTGCTTGTAAGTACAGTTGTTTCAACTTCAAAGACATGTTGTAAATTTTGGTGTCTTTTTGATGCAGGTTCAGTATTATTAGACACAATAATTATGTATTTTTTTAGTGATTTTTTTTATAATGTTTGGTTTATTTGTGCTGCATTGAATAAAAAGTATTTGAATGAATGAATGATACTTTATTGATCCCATGAAAGGAAATTACAGTTCGGAACAACCCGTTCAAGAGATATAGGCAAAACACAACAGACTTGGAGAACAGGTGCCCCGGGTCCAACAGCCGTAAAGACCCTTAAAAGAAAAAAGAAATAGCCCATGAGGATAAGTGAGGTTGAAACAAAGAACATCATGCTATGTCCACTCAGGACACAATATTTAGAGATTTAAAAAATGAAAGAGATAAAACCTGCACAGAGCAAAGATCAAGGTGGGGGGTGAGGGGTGGTGGTAGAGAAACAGCGAGAGAGTGCCAGCGAAGGCAGTGAGTTTAGGGGCGTGTATCTGAAGCTGTGAAGTGTTCAAAAAGAAAAAAAATTGTATAGGTCTTCTGGACGGGTTCTTCTCTAATGAAACGTTTCGTCTCTCCTCCAAGAGACTTCTTCAGTCTGAGAGTTTCAGGCAAAATTCAGGCTTTTAAGCCCTGCCTCCATGTGACTGATACTCACATCACATGGCTATCGTTGACACCTAATTAACACTTATTGTTAACAGGGGGTGGAGTGATACTGGCAATAGCCGTGCTGTAGGAGGGGGACTACTGAAAGCGGAGGCCTCCACCTCTGTTTAATGATGGACGGTCTTTCTTCACAAAAATGGCTTCTTTTACTCCTCTCTCAAACCAACGTTCCTCTCTATCATTCGATCGATTACTATATCGAATATCGATTACTGAGATGCATCAGGACACTGTTAAGTGTTGTATGCACATGCATGAACATGTGTAAAATGATAGTGATGTGACATTCACGAACGATCCGAATCTTTTGAACGGCTCTTTACAACGAACGATAGGAGCCGAGTCGCGGGCAGTAACGAGCCATTTGTAGTTTTATTTATATTTATTCCTCATAATCTTATTTTTTCATCCTTAAATCGCTCCCCTTTGCTTTTTCACGGAAAACAGACAGACTGGTGGAGTACAGAAGTTTACAGGAAAGGGGGAGGGGACTTTCTGCTTGACAAACACATGATTCCGCCCACTTAACGTGATGACATCATCACATCGCCGTACGTGATGACGTATTTCCCTACATGATAACGTAACTCATTGGAAATCGAATGGCTCTTTTGAACGGCTCTATGAAACAAACACATCCCCAAGATCCGGATCCCTTCAAAGAGCCATTTATCCCATCACTAAATGAAACCATGTAACTAGTCCTCAAACAGCCCCGACCAGCCAGAGTCTCAGAATTGTGATGTTATTGTCCATCTGCCCGGCCTTCGGCTTGCTTCCAGACACCAGTTCACAGACGGGAGTGGGAGGAGGGATAGGGTGGGCAGAGCATGAGTTGACATAACATCCAGTTTGAGTAGGGGGGCAAATCAGATAATCACAGTTGTTTAGAAAACAGGCTGACAGAAGATTTGCTTGTATGCCTTATGTCTCACCAGAAACTCAATGGCGAAAGTTCCAATCAGCCAAATTTGTTGGTCATTCCTCGCCTCATCGAGCACAACTTCTCCAGGATCTATACAGCTCAGGAACCACAGCTGGCCTGCGACCCTCAGCGAGGATTGCATCCAGCTTGCGGATCAGCTCTGCCAGCGTTTGAGTCTGAGCGTTGATAGACCGGTATAAACCATCACACAAGGCACGCCGTCTCCACAGGGCCCGGAAGGCTGCCGACACTTTCTGTATTTCACGATAGCTCAGATATCCACCATCGCCAATCAGTAGAAATCCTGCTGTCATTATTCCAATAATAAACATCTTTGATGTCCTCAATCAACGATGAACAAAGGCACATTATCTTCCAATCCCCCAGGGAATCCATAACGTGCCCTGCTGCATATGCTCTGTACGGACAGGAGGCCTCTCCTTTGCCCAGTTTCCATCCAGAAAAAAATTGATCAATAGCGTTGAGAGATGAGCTGACCAGATATTTTCTAGTTTTGGATGATATGTAGCCTGGTAAAAACCAGCCCCTTGTTCTACGCTTTGCTTCGTACATTGGGTCTGGACTCTCAACTATTGAAAAGGAGGCATGGACTCTGTTGAAGTTTACAATGATTGGATCTGATTTACCCAGTCGCTAATGTTTGGCTGTGATGTATGTAGTGCGCCAGCTCGCCTGTGAAGGAAGCTATGCTAAGAAGCTAACCAGAAATTGCATGTGCTCTAAACAACCATCCACTGCTGGGAAGAGAGAAGTACTGAGGCGGATGAGATGCCTGTAAATGAGTCCTCCGTTGCCATTGCTAAACTACAGTCAGACTAAAACAGCGCAGAAAATCGAAGTCTTTGTTCACAACTCCGCCTCCTGTTCGCTGATTGGCCCGGTTGAAATTCTACCGGAGAAATCCTTGTCTATGAGATAAATCTGAGACAGGTCAGAAGGGAAAATTTGTAGGAAGGTAATGGCCAGTGCTAGATGATATGTAAAGGAGGCTCCAAAATGCGGCAAAGTAGGGTAGATGAGGGAAGGCTGAAAAGAGAGGGGGAAATGTCCACCTTCACCGAGACCAGAAGCAAAAAAACATTTAAAAAAATTTATAAACCCAGTGTTTGATCACACCAAAAACATGACTGTTAGGTTAAATGGTAACTCTAAATTATCCCTACGTGTGAGTGAGAGAGTGAATTGTTGTCTCGTTTGTCTACGTGTGTCCCTGTGATGGACTTGTGACATGTCCAGGGTGTCCCTCGCCCCTCTGCTGGATATGGGCACCAGTGACCCCCGTGACCCTGAAAGGAAGACGTGAGTATAGATAATGGATGGATGAATGTTTGATCATTAAATTATTCTCTCCTCAATCCGAAGGATGTCTAATATAGAATGTTCTGAACCAGATAATCTTGAATTCATTGGATTTTCTGTAAGTGAAAAACAGCTTCACCGAGGTTTGACCCTTGCACAGAAATTACACATTCACTGAGAATGAAGCAATATTGACTTACTGTACATTTGATGAGATAAAAGTTTTTTTTTTCGTTATTATGTAGGTCAATATGTTAGTCTTTCAGAATGGATATATATCATGCTTTTACATTTACTTAGTTTAAGTCAATTTAGGGCTTCTAGTTTAATTTTTTACATTTTTTAGGGTTTCTTTGTTTACATCTTGACAGTAAATGTCTGTCTGTCTTTCAGTTTTTCATCTTTATTATAGGGATGTTTGTCTTTTTTGTGTCTCAAAGTATTTTATTTTGAAGCACCTTCAAATGATACGTATAACAGTTTTATGTAAAAAAAAAACAAACAAAAACAAAATACTTTATTTATTTATTAGTTTGAGGATTGAGGTGTTATTCTTCCAAGACTAAACTGGTTGGCCACCAAATACCTTTTAGTCGATGTTTCTGAAAGCAGATCAAGAGAGAAAAAAAAGAGGCGAGTTGGGGTCCAAATGCTGGTTTGCGTAATTGTTTGAGCTGTGTTTGTCCAAGAACGTGTGTAATGAAATCCTGGTTTGTGTGCTGGACTTCCCAAAGTTGCTTCTTATTGATAATTTGAACCCCAAATTGAGTAACTTTTATTTATAACGATGAAAGCAAATGAAGTCCTACTTTAACTTGGTGTAAGAATGTCATATTTGCAATTTATTAAGGATAAAATAAAACAGCTAAAGCCTTTAAGTGAGAAGTGTTCTAGCTTTTATCAGGGAACGTCAGTATAACACTACCGACTGAATCAAAGGTCAGTTCATCTCTGAATAAACATGACGGGTTTGTTATGGCTGTAGATTTGCACATATAGAAGAAGTGTTAGCAAAGCTTTTCTTCATTAAACCTTCCAGCTCTTCCTTTTCACTTACTTAGTTCCTCTTTTGACAAAAAGCTACACAAGATCAATGTAACTGCTCAAGTTCAGTGATACAATACATCAAACAGGCCACATTTAAAATCATTTCTGGTAAAAAAAAAAAAAAGAGACTGCTGTCCAGTCAATCTTTCCATGCTGAATTATTTGATCTTGTGTAAGAGCACCCTGCTGATCAAACATCTGGCTGTTGTACTTCTTTTTAGTTTGCTGAACTGATTACTGATGGTCAGTGACCTCCACCTTTGGCCAATCCCAGCAGTCTGCCTGTTGCGGCAGTATAAAGACCCAGTTAAGTCTCAAAGTTCTGACGGACTGACCAAAGGCTGTCATTGGTCTGTGTCTCGAGCAATAAACGGAGAAAGAAAAACTAATATTTTTGTCCATTTTCTCCTAGATTATAAGAAGAATTACATTGTCAAAAATGTGCAGGCTGGAGTTAGGAGTTGTGCTGCTCTTGAGTTGTGCAGTCATATCTGTTGCTGGGATGAGACGAGAGTATTTCCTCAAGATAGAGGAGATATCTTGGAACTATGCACCGACTGGAAAGAACGTCATTCACAATCGTTCACTGCAGGAGGATGAGTATGTACACATGATCTTAATGCTGTCACGTTTGTAAATAGGTCTTCAATTTATACATGTGCACCAATGCATTGGAATAATTTTAAATGGAAGATTTATAATCAAGTCTGAAGCTACGCAACACAATAACGCAAACTCGACTTTTGATCAACAATATAAGTAAAGACTTTTCTGGTGTTATTAAAATACATCATTAACATAACCTAGCTGCTCTTTTGAGGAACTTAAGCATTGTGCTAAATGTTTTTTTAGTTTTATTTTATTCAGTAGAAGAGAGAAACTTATAGCTGATTACTCCAAAACAAATAAACTAAAACCAAAGCAATCCGAACAGAACTTCATGCAAAAAGAAACAGTTTTTTAATGTAAATACACACACAACTTTTTTTTCTTGAATGTTTTTGTAGAGAAGCTTCAGTCTTTTTAAAAAAAGGCCCCCAGCGGATTGGCCCCATCTACAAGAAGGCGGTGTATAAACAGTTCAGCGACGCCACCTACAGGACAGAGGTGACAAAACCAGATTGGCTGGGCTACCTGGGACCCTTGGTGATGGCAGAGGAGGGAGACACTGTGATCATCCACCTGAAGAACACAGCAACCAGGCCTTACAGCATCCACGCGCATGGACTCAATTACACCAAAGGCAATGAAGGTGAGAAACAAACAAACTGACAGTGGTGGATGCAGTTCCCCTAAAGCACTAAAGCACTAATAGCGGAACTAATTTCCTGATTAGTGCTTTAGGGCTTTTGCTAATTTTAAAATTTATTAGTGGATTAGCACTTGCTAAGTCTATAGGCTAAAGTAGAAGCACTAACTGAGGTCATTAAATGTTATTGACCAACCTTAATGTTAACAGCTGACAGTTGAAGCTGTCACACATTTTGTTTATAAGTGTGTCACCAACACAATTCTCACTCCCAAGTCGTCACATATTGACGCTTGGTCAGGTTCCCTCTGTGTTCGGTTATGACATGTCGGGTACCCTCCTTGTGTCAGTTATTGACAAGATGAGGCGGAATCCTTTGTCATAATTTCAGAAAGTGTAGAAGATGCACAAAAAATAACCATCCCAAACCCTAAAATTACCTTTATTCACTCTAGACATCCTGTCCCTGACCCTAGTATCTAAAATTAACCATCAACCCTGATCCCTAAAGTTAACCATTTTTAGAAAGTGTAAGAAATTCACATCAACTACTTGTCCCAAACCCTAAAATTACCTAATATTCGCCCTAGACATCCTATCCCAGACTCCACTACCTAATATTAACCCCGAACCCTGATCTCTAATATTAACCATGAACCTGATCCCTAATATAAACCATGGACCCCAACTCAAAGACCCCTATATTTTGCGCCCTGATGTGTCAAAATCAGATGCCGAGGGAACCCGGAAATGCCTGATGCATCAACAACTGACACGAAGGGGTTACCCGATGCGTCAAAACAAGATGCAGAGGGAACCTGACCAAGTTGAGTTGGGGGTGAGTATGTGTTAGTGTCACTTATCCACCAGGGGACAATATTTTGGCAATATATGAACCCAAATGGCTGTGGAATGTCAATGATAAGTCTTAAGAGACCAGCATGGCAATGTGTGACTCATGTTGTCTGTTGAAGAACGTTCATGGGTTGACTGGGTTATTTTAGTGCTTTAGAATTAGCTTTTGCTAAAACTTTCAGTGTGTTAGTGCTTTAGAATTAGGGGACCTAAATATTTGAGTTAGTGTTTTAGGGCTAGTGGAACTAATTTTTAGATTAGTGTTGTACCACTGCAAACTTATACATCAGAGAAGGCTCATTAGATACATGACTGTGTGTGTTTCCCTGCAGGAGCTATGTACCCAGATGGCACAGATCACACGCTAAGGCACGACGACGCCGTGGCTCCCGGTACAACTGTGATATATGAGTGGACCCTCCCAGCATCCCACAGCCCCACATCGCAGGACAGTAACTGCCTGACCAGGTTCTACCACTCCCATGTTCATACCCCGGAAGATATCAGCTCAGGACTGCTTGGACCGCTTATCATTTGTAAGAGAGGTACTTTTACACATATAACCGATGAAAAGTACCATTGACTCAGCCATCTTTCTCTGTTCTTTTAGGCTTTTTCTCTTATTTCACCTTATATTTAGCTTTTTTCTAACCCCACATTGTTTAAGAGAGAAATATTGTGTTTTCTACTCCTCTGAAATAATAAAATATAATTACTGAAGCATACGCCGTTTTTAATGAATGTTGAGAAAAAACTGCAACAGTTAGAGTCACAGTAAAATGGTACCGTGTGTATAACAGAATAAAAACATTAAAAAAACAACAACATAAAGAAAACGTAAGCTAAAAACCTTTGACACAGTTTATTCCTTTACTCATTATTATTAATCAAAGTGTCTCACCAACTGTCCTCTCTGTTCTGCAGGAACTCTGGACATACACGGCGACAGGTCAGCAGACTACACGTACGCTCTGCTGTTCATGGTGTCAGATGAGAACCACAGCTGGTACCTGGACGAGAACATACGGACACACATCACAAATCCCGCCCCCGCCAGAAACCTGAAGGAAGACGAAGATTTCATTGAGAGCAATAAGATGCATTGTGAGGGGGAAACCATTACTCTACACAAACACTTAGAAATATGCAAACAGACTAACTGAACTTGTGTTTTCATTGCAGCAATCAATGGTTTTCTTTATGGTAACCTACCTGGACTGAGCATGTGTCAAGGCAACAAAATCCACTGGCATATGATAGGCTTAGGCAACGAGGTAACAATTAATATTGCTGTAACCATACAATACAATTTTTAAGTATGCTATATTTACATTGTAATAACAATATTAATTTTGTGTTTCAAACAATGTCAGAAGACGTGTATGGGGCGCTAGCATTAGCGTAATTTATGTCATCTTCCTGAGATAAAGAGACAGACTTTTTAGTCTGTGCATTTGGAGATAGTTTGACATATGCTCGGGTAACAAAGGCTCATGGGACATTTTATAAATTGACAAAATATGAGTATTTGTGGTCTTATAAAGTGTGCAAATCTAGTCTAAATGTCTTTTGTAGTTACTTGTGTTTGTTTTGTAAATGTGTTTTAATTTTAATATAGTTTAAAGACACAGTAAACACGATGAGAGAAAACTTTATAGTCATTGGGCCAACCGCTGGGGGGGCAAGTCAAATGGCTTGTCTGGACAGCTTTGGCCCACGGGCCCCACTTTGGGCACCTCTGCTTTAGCTGCATTGAAGTGCTAGTGGTTGCTATTGTCTCAGGATGATGACATCATAACGAGCCGAGCACCAACAGCAAAGGCTGTGTTCCATTCCAAAATATCTAAATGTGAACTTCATCATTTAGCTTTACCATTTAAGGTTTAACTTTTACGTCAAAATATTTAGATTTAGATTTAATATATTTTTTAACATTTAAATTTAACATTTAGTAAAAATTAGCTAAATGTAAGAATAGTGAGCCAAATAAAAAAAATAGTGGAAGTTTTTTTTAACACTCAACAAATGAGCTAAATAATGAAAAATATGTTAGTGAAATTTTTTAACATTTAATTTTTACACTTGGCGGCCCATAGATGTGTGGTCATTAGTCTTATGCTAATGTTTTAGCTTACCATGTTTCTTTTTAGTGTTGTTATTTCAAAGTTAAGTCACTTGCACTTTTTTCACCAATGAATTTTGTTGTTCAGGGAAGTTAGTTTATTCTGTTTGGTTTGAATACCTGAGGGATTTACGTTGGCTTTCACAAAACATGAGTTTCTAATGTTATCTATCCACAGGTGGACATGCATTCAGTTCATTTCCATGGCCAGATCCTGACCAATCTGAACCACCACACGGACATAATCAGCCTGTTCCCGGCCTCCAGCACCACAGCTGAAATGGTGGCTGACAACCCTGGACACTGGCTGCTGACGTGCACCGTCAACGATCATCTGATGGGTGAGAAAATGTGCTCCAGCCTCAAAATAAGGCTAATAACTTGTGACAGAAAGTTCTCGTCCCAGGAAAGACATCTTGTGATCATACTCGCCTGTTTTCAGGACTTTTTATGTATTTTTCTTTTGCAGCTGGAATGCAGGCTTTGTTTGAGATCAAGAAGTGTTTCCCCAATGTTCACAAGCCTCGTCCTCATGGTGAGCTCAGACAGTTCTTTATTGCTGCTGAGGAGGAGGTGTGGGACTATGCTCCCACAGTGCCCAGTGACAGGTTGGTTCCACTAGATTCACACACAAAAGTCCAGACAGAAACAATGCCCATGTTTCTGGTGAGACCAGCTCATACTGAGTTCTGACTCTTTGACTGTGCAGCGAGGCAGAAACGTTTATAACCAGAGGTACAAAGCGCATTGGAAGTCGCTATAAGAAGGCTCGATACGTCGAATACACCGACAACACCTTCACAACAAAAATGCTGCGCAGCGCAGAGGAGCAGCACCTTGGAATCCTGGGTAATTCATGCAAGACATATTTCATGTTTGAGGTAAAGTATGAGGCACCAAGTGTTAAATAAAATGTTAAAAATGTAGCTAACACTAACGTTTGCGGTTGCTTTTACTTTTTCAATTATGCTGCTGAAGATGGAATTTAAAATTTAAACTAAAAATAAGCTCATTGAAAACAATATGGATGGCACATTTGGTCCGACAGTTTGAAGTGCAGCTCAGACACCGGCTGCAACTGTAAGTTTGGTGTCTTGTCGGGAAGCGTTAGCAGTGTGAACAGCGTTAGCAGTGTGAACAGCATTAGCAGTGTTAACAGCGTTAGCAGTGTTAACAGCGTAAGCAGTGTGAACAACGTTAGTGGTTGCTTTTGTCTCAGGATGATGACATCATTAGCAGAGCAGCAACTGCAAAGGCTGCATTCCATTCCTGAAATACTTACACGTAAACGTCAGCATTTAATTTCAACATTTAAGATTAAATTTTTACATTTAGTACTATATTTACATGTATTATTTAACATTTAAATTGAACATTTAGTAAAAAATTAGCTAGCTAAATAACAATAAAATGTTAGTTGAAAAAAAGGACGTTTTTCTGGCTGCATTTTTAAAAACCCTTTATTTTACACTTGGCACTTCAGTTAAGGGGGCAATGTTATGTATTTCTCAGGCATACATTTAAATACTATACCATAATAAAGTATCTATGTCACCTTTAATTGTTATCAAAATGCTGTTTTTATGTTTAAATAGAAAATAACTTATCTTCTCATCACTTCCTCTTCTAAACGCCTTGAAATTGGCCTCTGTCTCTTTAAGAACCACCTCCCGCTTTTGTCTCGCCCATTTCTGTGTGCCTGTGTGTGTGTGTGTGTGTGTGTGTGTGTGTGTGGGGGGGGTGGGGTTT
>NW_013952709.1:531810-533320 GCF_001266775.1 Austrofundulus limnaeus | reverse complement strand
AGGTGTTTCTGGTCCCAAAAGGTGTTTCTGGTCCCCACCTGTCGTTTTGCTCCTCAGCATGGCTTCCTAAAAACGCTGCAGGATTTCTCAACCATACACGAATGAGTCAACGCAAGGCTTTTGGCATGTTTTTTATTAGAGTATAACATTATAACATGACATAAACCTCAAAAAAGATTTTACATGATATTGCCCCTTACCCATCTTATATTGGGGTGAGCTTTTGGTAAGGTGGAAACATGGTCTCTTTCATCACATTATATCAAATCTATGCAATTATCTCACTGCTTGTACTGTTTGTCTTTTACTGCCAGATTCGTCTCCAGCACCAATCGTTTGCACAAATCTAATCTCTCTAGTCTCTTTTTTAACTTATGGGTCCATTCTCAGAACAAATAAAAATAATGTTTGTGTTTCTGTGCCACTATAATGTCTCCAGGTCCTGTACTTCGAGCTGAAGAGAAAGATACAATCAGCGTGGTGTTTAAGAACAAAGCCAGCCGTCCCTACACGATACAGCCACACGGAGTACAGTACAGCATAGAACAGGATGGAACCCTTTACTACAATGAACTGGAAGGTAAATACATGCATAAATACTGTTACTGACCATTCTGATCATCTTGTGGTGACCTCCATCTTAAGTTTTAAATGTTCTTTTTGCCAGAAACACACACAGCAAAGAAACTACGAGAGCTGAAGAAACAGACAAGTGAGTTTCAGTCTGGTCATAAAGAACAGATTTGTAGATTTAACCAAACATTTGTTTTATGTTATTGCTATTAATAACTTTCACTCTCTGTATAAACACTGCAGGAGTGGTGACTCCTCCCCCAGCTGCTCTGGTCAGACCTGGGACGGTGCACACATATG
Source organism: Austrofundulus limnaeus (assembly GCF_001266775.1). Classification (NCBI taxonomy): domain Eukaryota; kingdom Metazoa; phylum Chordata; class Actinopteri; order Cyprinodontiformes; family Rivulidae; genus Austrofundulus; species Austrofundulus limnaeus. Next base: position 532,447 of record NW_013952709.1, on the reverse strand, counting down.
AGTGGTCGGTACCTGTGGGTGCTGGTCCAGTAGAAGGGGAACCTGACTGTCTGAGCTATTTGTACTACTCTGCAGTCGATGCTATCAAAGACACGAGCTCCGGGCTGGTCGGGCCTCTCCTCATCTGTCGGCCTGGATCTCTGAAAAAAGGAGTGCAGGTGACAGATTAGAACAAAAAGCATCGTTGTTTCAGATTAGAGCTTTTGGAACGTTTTTGTTTATCGGTGTGTGGGGTAGATTTATGGAATGGATTAAATAATGAGCTAAAAAAAATACAAACATGAACCAGCTTAAAAACATGTTTAAGAAGGAGCTTACTGGGAAATATTTGTGTAGGATGGGTGTCTCAATATTATTTATATTAAAAATGTATAAATAATTGTACATCTAAGGATGAGAATGTAAGATTTAAGTGTCATTCAATGTCGTAATAATTTGAGATTATCTGGTGTGAGGACATTTAAATGTTTGTAGCTTATGAGTATGAGAAGGGCAGGGAATCAAAAGATCTTGTATCTTTTACCTGCTCCTTTTCGAACAAATAATGTAAAAATGGCCAAGAATTGATTATTTGTTCGAGAAAGATTCAATGGTTATGTTTCTATTTTACTTTTTTATTTTATTTTATTTTATTTTA
>NW_013952709.1:527799-530696 GCF_001266775.1 Austrofundulus limnaeus | reverse complement strand
AAAAGGGCCGATGAAACGGGGAGCAAGTTTTCTGGGTGTGTCTTTTARATGGATGTCTCGTGTGGATAACCATACCTTTTGTTCTACCTTATAGGAAGGGGCAGAGGATCGATGGCGGTCAGCAAATCGCTTGTTCTGTTTGGATGTCCTCATGAGTGCCCGGTTGGTCTGGTTCCAAATACGGCGGCAACGGCGGATGTGGGCTTGCACAGACGGTACCAAGACCTCTTTTTCCACACTAGGAAATAGAGGAGGGTTGTAGCCAAGGGAGGCTTCGAAGGGAGAAAAACCAGTTGCAGAAGAGGTATGACAATTGTGTGAATATTCAATCCAAGGAAGGTGTTTGCACCAAGAAGAAGGGTTATCTTCTATAACACATCTGATAGCAGATTCTAGTTCCTGATTRCATCTTTCACTCTGTCCATTTGATTGAGGATGATAACCGGAAGACAGACTGACCTTAGCGCCAAGAGAGTTGCAGAAGGCTTTCCAAACTTGTGAGGAAAACTGAGGACCTCTATCGGAGACAATGTCCAGAGGGATGCCATGAAGTCGGAAAACGTGATGGACCAGAAGTTGAGCTGTTTCAAGGGCGCTGGGTAGTTTAACCAATGGAACGAAGTGTGCTGCTTTAGAGAAACGGTCAATTATTGTGAGTATAACAGTATTACCTTCCGATGGTGGCAGTCCGGTAACAAAATCCAGTGCGATATGCGACCAAGGACGTGCTGGGGTAGGTAATGGTTGTAGAAGACCGGCTGGAGGTTTATTGTTGTTTTTGTTCTGTGCGCAAACTGGACAGGCTGAAACAAAATGGATTATGTCATTGTTGAGGGTTGGCCACCAGAAATACCTCTTTGTGAAAGACAACATGCGTGTGGTGCCAGGGTGACAGGTGAAACGATGGTTGTGGATCCAATCCAAAACTTTGGGGATAGCAGACTTGGGGACATAACGGACTCCAGGTGGTCCGGTACCTGGATCAGGATCGGACTGAAGAGCCAGCTGGAGGGTGTTCTCAATGTCCCAGGTAAGTGTTCCTATGAAACATGAGGAAGGAAGAATATGGTGAGTAGTATCGCTTGTAGAGGATGATGAGAACTGCCTGGAGAGTGCRTCYGGTTTAACGTTCCTAGAGCCGGGTCTGTAAGAGATGGTGAAGTTAAAGCGGGCAAAAAACAACGACCACCGAGCTTGTCTGGGGTTTAGTCTCTTGGCATCTTGCAGGTAAGACAGGTTCTTGTGGTCAGTCCATATCAGAAAAGGTTGTTCTGCTCCTTCTAGCCAGTGCCTCCATTCCTCTAGAGCGAGCTTTATGGCTAGCAACTCTCTGTTTCCCACATCATAGTTCTGTTCGGAGGGTGATAGCCGACGAGAAAAAAAGGCGCAGGGGTGAGTCTTATTGTCTTTAACTGATCTTTGGGACAGCACAGCTCCAACACCCAGATCAGARGCGTCCACTTCCAGAATGAATTGTTTGGTGGGATCAGGATGACTCAGAATAGGAGCTGAAGTAAACAAGGCTTTTAACTCACCAAACGCTCTGTCTGCCTCAGGAGTCCAGGAGAATGTCCTAAGAGTAGAGGTGAGTTGAGTTAAAGGTGCGGCGACTTGACTGTAGTTCCGGATGAACCTCCGGTAGAAGTTGGCGAATCCCAGGAACCGCTGTAACTGCTTACGGTCGGTAGGTGTAGGCCAATCAGCGACTGCAGAGACTCTCAGGATCGGTACGGAACTGACCTCTTTCAAAAATGAAACCCAAAAAAGAGACGGATGAAACGTGGAACTCACATTTTTCTGCTTTCACGAATAATTGGTTTTCATGTAGTCTTTGAAGAACTAGCCTGACATGTTCCACATGTTGAGTCTGGTCGCGGGAGTAAATGAGAATGTCGTCCAAATAAACAAAAACAAAATCATCTAGAAAATCTCTGAGTACATCATTGATAAGAGCTTGGAAGACGGCGGGTGCGTTGGTTAGGCCAAATGGCATGACCAGATATTCAAAATGACCTAATGGAGTTTTAAACGCCGTCTTCCACTCATCTCCCTCTCTAATGCGGACCAAGTGGTACGCATTCCTGAGATCCAGCTTAGAAAATACTTTAGCTGAATGTAACTGATCATGAACTGAATCGATGAGTGGGAGTGGGTATTTATTTTTAATGGTGATTAAGTTTAAACCTCTGTAGTCAATGCACGGACGGAGTGATTTGTCTTTTTTATCCACAAAGAAAAAGCCTGCTCCTAGGGGGGAGGTTGAAGGACGAATGATCCCTGAAGCTAATGATTCATTAATATAAGTCTTCATAGACTCTTTTTCTGGACCAGACAGGTTATACAAGCGGCTGGATGGAAGTGGGGCACCAGGTAATAGTTCTATTGCACAATCATATGGACGGTGAGGAGGTAAGGATAGAGCTTTTTGTTTACTGAACACTGCAGACAAATCGTGATATTCTTCAGGAATCTTAGAAAGATCTACTTCTTCAGGTGTTTTGTTTTCTTTAACGGAAACAGACAATGCAGTTTTTAAGCAGTTTAACGAGCAGTGTTTACTCCATGAGTTAATACGTCTTTCCTTCCAGTTGATGTCAGGGTTATGTTTTTCTAACCATGGAAAACCAAAAATGAGTTGAGGTGAAGAAGAATCAAAAACTAGGAACTCACCAAACTCGTGATGGTTGCCTGAGACGATAACATGCAGTTTGTTGATTTTATGGGTGATTTGAGTAAGTAGTTGTCCAGTTACTCCTGCAATGGCCCTGGGGTTCTGGAGAGGAGATGAGGTGAGTTGAAGTTGTTCAACCAAATCACTGGAAATTAAGTTCTGTTCAGCCCCAGAGTCCACCAGCGCCGATATCGGAAGAGTAATTCCTTCATGAACAATAGTGGCC
>NW_013952709.1:515531-527273 GCF_001266775.1 Austrofundulus limnaeus | reverse complement strand
AGCTCGTCCCAGCCCGCTTCTTCGGCGAGAATGCGGAAGTCCACAGAGTGATCGGCCACAGATCTGCGTCCTTGGCGGAGAGCGATAATTCTCTTTGATGCTTCCTCCTGCTGGAGGGGATGATTAAACACACGCTCAAACTCCTGGATGAAAAGCTGGGAAGTGAGTGTTGACAGAGAGTGGGACGCTAAAAAGGCTTGTGCCCATCTTAGCGCTTTTCCTTTTAAAGCAGAGACAATATAAATAATGCGAGCTGAATTGGATGGAAACAATGAAGGTGAGCGAGCAAAAGCGAGTCGGCATTGTAACAAAAAACCAGAGCAATGATTTAATTCACCGTCGAATAGTTCTGAAGGTCTTAAATCTGGTTCACGAGGGATATGAGTGGATTGAGTAGGTTGAAGGTTTACATTATGAAGGCTGACAGGCGGGTTAGGTAGTAGTGACGAATATCAAGCATCTAAATCGGCTAAACTCTTTGTCACCCGTTCTAACACGGAAGAAGTTTCTTGTTGAGCATGACATAACCTATTTAACAATTCCTGATGGTCTGCCAGGAGGGAATTGGAGGAACTAGCCGTCTGGTTGTCAGATAAACCGCTCTTTGACACTTCTTGTGGCTGATACATACTATCAGGTTTTCAGGTATAAGTCAAAGAGGAGCAGGTTTATCAGACAACAGACACGGAGACCAGATAAAAGGTAAGTGTTATTTTATTTACAGGTGGTAGGGATATGTACAGGGGATCCAGGCTGCGGAGGGAAAGGGAAGGAGGTGAGTATCCAGGTAAGTGCTTAGGCTGAAGGAGGAACTTGAGATATAATAATAATAAGAGATCTTACAGTTCGAGGAGGCGARCGACACGTGGAGGAGAGGGTTCAAATCCGAGGTAAGTATCCAAGGTGAGTACTTTTCAGGTAGGTGAGTTCTCAAGTTATTCACAGGTGAACGTTGGAGGCAGACAGACAACAGCGTTGGTTTTCTGGTGAGTGAYGTTGATAGAGGCRGGTGGTTAACAGGTCCAAGAGTCCTGAGGATCTTCAGGCAAGTTTCACTGAACACAGAGTTCACAAAAAACACAAGGTTAATAGTTTCAGGATCACAAGTGTAAGACTGGAGGCTGAGATCATTACCCATAGGAAGCGATGTATCAGCGATGACCTGCTCACTGGACCCGCCTTAAATAGGAAAACCACCAGGAGGACTCAAATGAGTTGCAGCTGTGTCAGTGCTGATCCAATTAGTGACAGATGCTTCAATTTGATGGAGAAAAGGCACAGATCTCATAAGAATTTTTTCTTCTTTCTGCTGCCTTTCTTTTCATTTTATTAGTCATATGTATTTTATTATTATTATAATTATTATTATTATTATTATTATTATTATTATTATTATTATTATTATTATTATTATTAAGTGAAATGAAATGAATAAAACTTAATGAATGAATGAATGAAAGTGTTCTATTTAATCTGGGATTTTTTCTGTGATGCTTTTTTTACCTTTTACCATTTTTCTCTTAGTAATAACAAAGCACGTTGTTTCCTTCTCCCCTCCTATATGATCCAGAAAAACTATAACAAAGAGTTTCACCTCCTGGCCACAGTGTTTGACGAGAACCTCAGCTGGTATCTGGATGACAACATCAGAACTTTCACAACTGCTCCCAACACTGTCAACAAGGAGGATGAAGACTTCATAGAGAGCAACAAAATGCACGGTGAGTAAAACAGATGCGACATACTGTGCTATTTTTATCTGTAATATTTCTGTAAGGTAAATATTTTTCCATGTCAAGTCCCAGTAAAACAATTTCTAAACTGATCGTGTTTGAAATAAATCGCCTTTTTGTTTAATCTCCGCGTCTCTCTTCTAGCCATCAACGGGTTTGTGTTCAGGAACCTTCCGGGTCTGACCATGTGTAAGGGGGACAAAGTCACGTGGCACCTCTCAGGGTTGGGCTCAGAAGCAGACGTTGTCGGCCTCTACTTCCAAGGAAACCGGTTCCTCTATCGCCAGAACAGACGAGACACCATCAACGTTTTCCCTCACATCTCATACACTGTCTCTATGGAGCCGGACAGCATGGGTAGGTTTTCATTATGACCCCCCCGTCTCCCGCAACGAAGCGGGGGTCCCATTGCTTATTTTTTATTGTATGTTTTTCAAGATATTTGGTCAACAGTAGCACAAAAACATCTGCACCAATCAGCAATGTCTGTGTCTGACCTACACTGAGCCAGCCAACAGTTTTACGATAGACCCCATATATGAGGTGGGAGCTCCATTTGAAAAGGGGGAGTCTGGACATACAAAAATGCTTATAACTCAAAAACTATTCAACATAGGAGCTTCAGGTTTTTTGTTGTTTAACTCTGATGAAGGGCTATCTATTGGGCCCACCAATGAACACCCTCACCCCCTCTGGACTCCCACCAAAACAATAAATCTGCTCTGGTGGGTTCTGAGTTCTGGTGCATTGGTGCTTATATTTCAGGGCTTTCCAACTAAATTGCTCCGGGGGCCACAGTTACTGCCGGTCAACAGCTGAGGGGCCGAACATCCAGCAATTAAAGTTATTATGTAAATAAACCAAGTATTACAAAAATATGTTACCTTTGAATTAGTTTATTTTGCTGCATTTAATCATGAATACAACATACAGAGCCCTATAAAAGTAGTGATAATTACACATCATCAAAAATAAAAAGAACACATTATGTCTCCTATTAGACACAAATACGTGTCCCCTGTGAGGCACGGTGGCTCAGTTGGTAGAGCTGATGCCTCTAAGAAAGAAGGTCACCGGTTCAAATCCCGGTCCGGGGACCTTTCTGGGCAGAGTTTGCATGTTCTCTCCGTGCGTGCATGGGTTCTCTCCGGGTACTCTGGCTTCCTCCCACAGACCAAAAACATGACTGTTAGGTTAATTGATAACTCTAAATTGTCCCTAGGTGAGAGTGAACGGTTGTTTGTCTCGTTTGTCTCTATGTGTGGCCCTGTGATGGACTTGCAACCTGTCCAGGGTGTACCCCGCCCCCTCACACTGTGACTGCTAGATATGGGCACCAGTGACCCACGCAACCCTGAAAAGGAAGAAGCGTGTACAGAAAATGGATGGATGGATTAGACACAAATAATATTTTGACATCTCTGACTTGCCAAACTTTTAAACCAATTTTATTTTCACTTTCATCGTTTTATCTTCAACAGTTTGTAGTTTTAGCTGTCTTGAGTGTTTATAGAAATGTTTTTACCAGCGTCTAGCCAAGATTCTGATGTTTCTGTAGACACCAAACATGTCTATGTTTAACTAAAAGAACTCAGAGTAATTAAAGTAGAAAACCAGGGTTTGGGCTGAAGAGATGAATGAACCAATTGGCGGGCCGAACTTTGGTCACTCGTGGGCTGGATGTGGCCCACGGGCCGCCAGTTGAGTAGCTCTGTTATATATGCTACCGCTGTACGATATCTAGTTTTCCTCTCAGGCTTCGTCATATACACTGTGCTACCAGTAAAAGCCCTCTGACCAAGTTCTGCTATAATTTAAGTGTAAAAACTAAACTTGGTTGTGATGTTCATGCATTTCAGGTCAGTTCGAAGTGGTTTCGGCCACGGTGGATCATTACCGAGGAGGCATGCGAGCCAACTACACGGTAGAAAAGTGTGGCTTGTTCCAGCGTCAAAGTGAGGTGATGCTCCATTCTAAAACCTACTACATCGCCGCCGTGGAGGTCGACTGGGACTTCTCTCCGAACCGCACCTGGGAGGCAGAGATGTTTAAGAACAAGGGAGAGAAGTAATGCATAAAATTACGAGAGTAAATGTTGAAATTATTGAGGGTAATTCTATCAGCAGAATAACACATTTTAGTTTTTGATGATATTTCTAACCAGGTTGCAAAGCTATAAATACTGATTTAAACTGCAAAGTAGATGTCATATACAATACAGCAGTGAGGGTTTAGATTTATTAGACTTAAATAATTATGCCTCAATATCATTTTGTTTTAATTGTACATTCCCTTACAAAAGTGGGGCGTTTTAAACATCATTTTCTGTCTTGCTGCAGTCCTGCCCTCATCTTTTTGGACAAGCGAGATGGTTTTATCGGCTCTCAGTACAAGAAGGTTGTCTACAAACAGTTTACCAATGACAAGTTCACCAAGGAGGTGGAAAGAACACCTGACATGGAACATCTCGGCATTATGGGTAAAAATAATGGCGGCATGTTTTGTGTTTTCAGTTTAAAATGTTTGATAACTTTAGTGGTCATGATCTATTTTGGTTGTTTGGCTTATCTAGTTTAGTTCCTTAAAGGGGCAATATTATGTGTTTCTCAGGCAGACATTCAAATACTATACCATAATAAAGTAGCTATGTCAACTTTAGCTTTTATTAAAATGCTGTTTTTATGTTTAAATAGAAAATAAACTTATCTTCTCATCACTTCCTCTTCTAAACGCCTTGAAATTGGACTCTGTCTCTTTAAGAACCACCTTCCGCTTCTGTCCCGCCCATTTCAGTGTGTGTGTGTGTGTGTGTGTGGGGGGRGGGGGKGSGCTCTGCCATGAGGAAGTTTGGCTTAAAGACACGTCCCAGGGGCGTTTCTGGTCCCCACCTGTCGTTTTGCTCCTCAGCATGGCTTCCTAAAAACGCTGCAGGATTTCTCAACCATGCATGAATGAGTCAAAGCAAGGCTTTGGGCATGTTTTTTATGAGAGTATAACATTATAACATGATATAAAACTAAAAAAGTTGATTTTACATGATATTGCCCCTTTAACATCCACCTGCAGTCTTTTTCTGTCTCTGTGGTACTTTTACATCACAGTAGGATTATTTTCACGAGATGGTTTTGTACTTTAATGTGTATTCATTAGGTTGGTTTGTATGTTGGATGTCAGATTTATTTGTATAGCTCATTAAAAACAACAAAAGTTGATCAAATTGCTTTACAGTTTAATCAAGGACAAATTAAAATAAAAGTAAAATACAGAAACACGCAATAAAAAAAACAAAAACAAAAAACAAACAAAATAAAAAATGAAAAACCCTGAAACAAACAAACTCTGCCTCAATCAAAAGCCAAAAAGAGAGAGATGGGTTTTCAGTAAAGATTGTTTGTTTGGCCTCTGTGCAGATTTTAGAGCAATTAATGAAGTTTTTCTCATTTAAACAGAAAGTACTGTTTGCTGTTGTATGGCTTCTGAAAACTCAAGTGATAATAAAATAACTTCCCTTCCATTTTAGGTCCAATGATTCATGCTCAGGTGGGGGACAAAGTCAAAGTGGTTTTTAAGAACACTGCATCCAGACCTTATTCCATTCATGCCCATGGAGTGAAGACAGACACTCCTGATGTCTACCAAACCAAACCAGGTACAGGGATGCCTGAAAACGACAGAAAAACACATTCAGAATCAGTTTTGTTTATTTTTTAAAAATGTATCATGGTCACATTTTATAATCAACACAAAACAAAAAGAGACGAGTTAAAACTTTAAATCCTTCACTGCTGATCGACAAAGTTGTAACTTAACACAGTTTTCTTGACAAATGAAATCCTAAGAGGAGCTGCGTGTGTGTGTGTGTGTGTGCAGGTGAAACTCACACATACACCTGGTACGTCAACAAGAACACGGGACCGACCCCGGAGCAGGAGGAGTGCTCCGTTTCAGCTTACTACTCCACCGTCGACGTCATAAAGGTGGGCTAATAAAACATGAAAGCAACCAGGAGGGGTCCAGACTGACATGCTGTCACTCTTCCTCTCAGGATCTGTACAGCGGTCTGATTGGTCCGTTGGTGATTTGTCGTCGTAGCTGGGCCAGGTGAGTGTTTTATTTTCTGCCCTGACCCACCTGAAGCTGTAAAATACACCCCCCCACACACACAAACACACATTAATGTCTAATTCACACTGAACACAAAAAGCTCTGACAAAACTGTTTTGTTTCCAGGAGCTTTGGATTAAAGAAGGAAGTGGAAGAATTTGCACTGCTTATGTTGATTTTTGATGAGAATGAAAGCTGGTAAGTGCAAGGGTAGTGTGTTTAGGATTTAATTAGCACAATTATAATTATATTTTGATTCAGTACTATTAAAATAGAAAACTTAAAATACCTAATATTTACTCCTGCAAGGCTTAAACTCTTTTCAGTATTAAGACATCCTCAGTACACCCCAGTTGTTATTTTGGCTAAATGCATATAAAGGGTCTAATGAAAGCACAATATGAAATGACAGTTCTATAAACAAGCAAAAAAGAACCACAGTGTTTATGATATATTACAGGTATCTGGATGAAAACATCAGGAGACACGTCAGGAATCCTCGACCACACCTAAAGGAAGACGAAAACTTTATTGAAAGCAACAAAATGCACGGTAAGACAAAAACTCACAACATAAACCCACATAGATGTCCATGGTATATTATACTAAATTAAAAGAAAAGTTGAGATATTTATTAGATTTTTTTAAAATCAGGAAGTCCTTTGAGATTAACTTTTTTTTCTACAAAGATCGAATGATGAAAGACACAAAGTTCTGAGTTAAAAATGACAACATGTTGGAATTAACATAAGTCCAAAGTCCAGCTTCAGAACATAGCATTCTTCAGTTACAAAAGACTTCAGAGCTTTAAACATTTCCAAAGATAAAAAAAACTTTAAGCTTTAGTTTTATCTGAATATTATCCCATGACCAAGATGAGAAATAAGAGAAAGTTGTTCTTCTAAGTTGAGAAAAAAAGTCCAGGGGCCTCATGCATAAAGGATTGCACAGCTTTCACACTAAAAGTTGGCTTAGGGAAAATTTTAGAAAAGTGCGCCGCACCAAAATATTCAGATGTATCAAACTGTGCGCACACAGGTTCCTGCGCACCTTTCCTTTATACATCCCAATGAACGTGGAGCTGAGCGCACGTGAGACACCTCCCCTGACACGCCTCCATTTAAATCTGTAAAATAGATGTAAATGTGTCCAGCGTGTGAGATTCTCCTCAGCTTGTCCTCTCTGTGGGATCAGAAATGATTTTAGATGCAGGAAAATTATACATTAAATGGAGAATGAGTGAGAAAATTGTCAGTGGGGTGTAAAAATGAGTTTGCCACTCGCAAAGGTGTGTGTGGGTGTTGGTGTGTACGCGCGTGCGCTGTTATTTTCAGCGGCGCATGAGGCTGACAGACATTTCCACCTTTACACGTCTTTAATAAATGACTGTAAACACAGAGGAACTGATGAGTTTGGTAGAACTTAGAAAAATATTTATTAAATGTGAAGAAACGCACATTTCCTACTCTTGTAAAAAAAAACATAACAACGTGCCCGTACTCCTCCGCCTCATCTTGTAAAAAACTGACGTGCTGGGGGTACCCGGCGCATCAAAACTGGATGCAAAAGGCTGCCTGACCAAGCGTCAATATGCTGACGCAGGGGGAGTGAGAGTGCAGGACTGGGAACAGCTGACACTGATCCATACACACAACTTTACGCAGCAATCTATTGTGTCTTGTGGAGCTGAGGAATCATCACAGCTGAGCTGAATTAATCTTCTGAGTTGACGTTTTTTTCTCAGTGGAAATTAAAAATGTGTCTTAGACAATTCACACATTTTATTCTCCTCAGCTGTGTGCGCTCTGCGTGTGTTTCCAACTACATGACAACAATATAAAAAGTTTACAGTTTACAGACTGGACTGAGGTTCTTTGATCATGTTTAGACTGATCTATTTTCTTGTCTGAGGTTAAATGATTCTCAGTCCCGGGGTTCAGTTTCATCATCGTTCGAGTTTAAACAATAAAAACTAAAATAAAAATCTAACACCGTGTTCAGACGCTCCTTACATCCAGAAAACACAACAGAGTCATACTTCTCTGGATTCAGGTCAGATTTGTGACTATGTGAGTTAAAACTGTCGACTGAAACACTTTGCGTGGCTGCCGCACATTCTCACAGCAGGTGAAAAGTGTGCGTAAATATACGCACACTTTCACTTTTAATACATCACAACGTGGGCGTAGAACCTGACGCATGCAACTTTTTTTGTGCGTACGCACCGTTTATACATGAGGCCCCTGGACATTTTAAATAAGAGCCTCACAACAGGTCTTTAAACATATTTAACCACTGCACAGATAAGAGGAGAATTAAACCAATATACATTGCTTCTTATGTAAAGTTAGTAACTGCAAAGAAATATATAGATAAATCCCTTCATTGACTGAAATATAATGTAATATTATTTCCTATAAGTTTGTATTTTATTGTTTTAAGGGCAAAAAAGGCAATCTTAATGCCAAACATAAAAAATGACACTAAAAGATGATACTTTTTAATATATTTTTCTGTGTGTTTGTGCGCAGCCATCAATGGTTACGTATACGCCAATCTGATGGGTCTGAACATGGAGGTGGGCGATAAGGTGTACTGGTACCTGATGGGAATGGGCAATGAAGTGGACATACACACCGTGCACTGGCATGGCCACAGTGTGGAATATAAGGTATAAAATACTGTATGAAGCTGACAAATACTGACAGTCTTACAGTAACAGTTACATCACTTCAAAAATAAAATGCTTTACATTTTTTTAAAATTTACCCTGCAGCTGGGTGGAGGTCCTCATCGTGTTGACTCATATGAGCTGCTCCCAGCCACCTTCCAGGTAAAACCTCAACAAACTTTATCTCTTATACGTAGATTTTTAGGATTTAGTCTCTTTTTTTTCTGTCCACAAAATGAAAAACAAGCTTCTATTTGATATAACTTTTATAAAAATGACAAACATAAAATCTTACGTTTAACAGAATAAGCCCTCAGTGATGATGAAGCAAACTGAAACATACAGGAGATACATATGTAGAGATGCTATAAAATCTTAAGATTTGATTTCAAGTTTTTTAAAGTTCAAATTGAATTACTTTAAGCAAATTAAAATGAAAAGAATCAATATGACTTTGTTGTTTTTCCTGTTCAGACGGTGAAAATGCGTCCTGAGTATCCCGGGACCTGGCTGGTCCACTGTCACATCTCTGACCACATTTCATCTGGAATGGAGGCGATGTACACCATCACTGAAAAAGGTAAAGAACCAAACTTTAACTTTAAACACACAAAAAATAAAGGCAAAGATAAAGGTGATGTTTTTTTTAGATAAAAAACTTTTTTTTTCTCTGTTTTTTTCCCCCCATATCAACAGCAAAGAAGAGCGGATTCTTTGGATGAACGGACAAAGAAAAGAAATTCAGAAAATAAAAAAACAAGTCAAACAGATTTATCAACACAATTTACTGAATGTAATAAAAAAAACTTGTGTCTGAAACTGGAACAGAAAGATAAGAACCATATTTTAAATGAAAAAAATTACATTTTTAACAATCTGCTTTCAAATCATTAACTGCTAACATGCTGTTCAAAATAAACAATAAAAACCTTATTATTTGGTGTAATTTTTAATTAATTTTTGTAAGATATAAAAGCAACGGGCAGTGAAGGCAATAGAAGAAAAATCACGCTTGTAAAAATTAATAAAATGATAATTTAAATGATTTTCAGGGTACAGAATGCTGAAGGATTAAATTAAAGTTTCAAAAGTGTCTTGTTTTCATTTATTGTTAAAGGACTTGAACGTAACTAGAATAATTGCTTATTGCTCTGAAAGCTAAAGTTCAATTACGAATGTGAAAGAAGCAAAAAAAAAAAGAAGCTTGAATTAGCAGAAAGAAGCTGCAAAAAAAGCACAAAAATAGATATAAGCAAAAAATATCAGAAAGTAGCAAAATTATATCTGAAATATCAGAAAAATGAAATGAATGAAATTAGTAAATAAGCAGCTGAAACATGCTAAACAAGGCTAATATTAGCTAAACTGAGCAAATGAAAATTACCACACAGATAGTGGAGTGTAAAAGAGTTCAAATCAGCAGAAAGAAAAGAAGTTTAAAATGGCAATTTGTTTTAAAATACCTAAAACAGAAAGCAGCTGAAATTAGTAGAATGCAACTGAAAAAAATACAAAGATTAAATTAGTTGTAAGAAATGGAAAAAAGCTCAAAAAGTAGAAATTTGCAGAAAATTGGCTGAAATAGCAGAAAAAGGCTAAAATTAGCAGCAAAAGGTTGCAGAAACAAATTGAATGTAGTACAGACCGTGTTTGTGATGTAAAGAAATGTCAATAAGTACAAAAATGTCACTATATGTTGTACAACAGCTGAAATAGACAAAATGTGCAGTAAAACAGCTAAAATATCTAAAATGCTGAAATTAGCACAAAGAAGCAGATGGAGCATTTGCTGAATTAAGCAGAAAGTAGCTAAAATTTGCCACCAAATGTCAAATCACAAAATGTGAAATCTTGAAAAAAAATAATCTTAGCTACAGCTGAACAGTAACTAAAATTGCAGCAAACAGCTGAAATAATCAGAAGGCAACGGAAAGAAGCACAAAGAGCTAAAATCACCAGAAAGAAGCACAAAAGCGTAGAAATTAGCTGAAGAATAGCAGAAAGTAGCAGAATTTCAGCTGAAATAGCAGAAAATGCTATTATTAGCAAATAAAGATAAAATTAACACTGTGATGTTTCAAAAAGCATAACTAGAACAAAATCATTTTGAAGGGTTTTAAGGATGTTGAAAACAGCTCTATTCATTTTCTAAAAGGTAAAACTGATTAAAAAAGTATAATTAGCTTAAATGCTAAAAGTCATAGACACAAAGTCCTGAAGGAGCTGAACGTTTTGATTTCTGAATTGTTGAAAGTGTAGGGATCCGTGTCTCGTGTGCGGTCTCCCTCTTGTGTCCTCTCTGTGTCATCACTCTCTCATCTCACCTCAGTGTGTTTACCTGTCATGTGCCTCGTTAACCACACTCACCTGTCAGTCCTCTGTAATCAGGCCCTCCTCAGCTGCTGCTCATTATCCTCGCTGCCTCTGCTTGTGTTTACACTGCTCTCAGTTCCTCACTGCTCTCAGTGCTTGGATTTCTCCATCAGTCTTGGGTCCCCTGCTCCCTGCGTTCTCTGTCTCCCTGATTATGTAAGTTATTGCTGCCTCACAAGGTTTTTTGTTTTATTTAATCTTTTCTTTTTTGTATTTCTTGTGTCCGCCTCGTTGCGTACCTTAACAGAAATAGCACAAAAACTGTGGAAAATGATCGGTGCCAAAAAAAAGAAGTGTTGGATAAAGTATCACAAAGTGATACTTGAGTAAAAGTACAAGTATTTTACAAAAAAATTACTTTGGTAAAAGGAATTTTACTTGAGTAAAAGTCTTAAAGTATCTGATATTTTTTGTACTTAAGTTACTTAAGTATTAAAAATGAAAAGTATTGATTTAAAATGAGCAGTTTGATTTGCTGTAATGACATTTATTAGGAGGTGACCTCCTCAAAAATGCAGAAATTACTATATTATATTAAAATAATTAATTTGTTAAATTTAGGACACACTAGTCTAGCTGTTGCAGTTTATAAACATATATCAAGGCTGCACAAACCTTTTCTCCAAAATGAAAATCTGAGGGCTGCGGCCAAATGTAATAATATACTTCATGAAATACAAATACTTCTTAAGTTCAGTCCTTTTATTTTAATGATTATGTCCTGCTGGAGAGTGACATGATTTGTTTGTGTACAAACTAATAAAGTATCAGTATTTTATATACCTATATAAACTCACCGGCCACTTTATTAGGTACACCTGTCCAACTGCTCGTTAACACTTAATTTCTAATCAGCCAATC
>NW_013952709.1:512625-514296 GCF_001266775.1 Austrofundulus limnaeus | reverse complement strand
TATCTAGGAGGCACAATTTATATGGATAGTATTTATTTTTTTATAATAAAAACCTGGAATAAAAACAAGCAAAAATGGAAAAAAAAAGTAATGACTTTCTACTTCTTGCCTTTTTTTAAAAAAATGTAAGGAGTAGAAAGTACAGATAATTGTGTGAAAATGTAAGAAGTAAAAGTAAAAAGTAGGCTGAAAAATAAAAGTGCAGATATCCAAAAAGTTTACTTGTACAGTAACAAAGTACTTAGTTACTTTACAACTCTAAACATTTGGGAGAAAAACGATGATCATAGCATTCACACAAGTTTTTATTTGCATAAAATGTAAAAACTTTAATGCATTTATATTATACATTTATGCTCGTTTGTTAAAGTAAATACCCACACCACCACTCAGCCTGCACTCATTAACATGTAGTTTCTCTAAAACAACACAAGGTGGCAAAGTTGGTGCAAAAATGCACACAAGTGTTAACTGAGAAACAGCTCAGTGCAGACAACTCAGTTTGTGCCTTGATTTTTATTCACTTTTTTTTACACCAAATTTAATTAACACCACTATAATTCTTTTTTTCTTAAACTTGTTTCTTATTTTTCTGAAGCTGTCCCAAAGCTGAAGCCTCGAGTTCTCTGTACTTGAAAATGGAGCTTAGTATTCTCTGTAAACATTGACAGAAAAAAACTTAATATGACTCAGATAAAAGATTCAAATTCATTTCAAAAGTACATAAACATCCTGGCAGGAAGTCTGAGGATTTAGTGATTTTTGACTTTTCATTGATTGTAAAGATTTTATCATTATGAAAAATAAATACACAATGTTTTGTTTTTCAAACTCACAGTTCACAGTGTGCAGCTCACCAAGCTGTCCCCTGCAGAGCTGCGGCTGCTGCCAAGGAAGCGGCAAATAAAAGGCATCTCTGATCCCAACCTTTGCAGGCTCCTAATCATGAGATAATAACTCTGCTTCTTCAGCCACTGCCAGACTCAGCTTTTACACTTTCTGTTGGCTTTTTCTGCATCTATTCTCAGTGTGGTGATGTCAGCCGATCGAGGCGCAGCTGTCTAAGTGACGAGGCTCATTTAACGCTGCAGGACAAACAAAAAGAAAGACAAGACGGAAAATTTAAGCATATTGTGATGTTTTTTTAAAATTCTTCAGTTTGAACTCCTGGATCACAAATAGGAAAAAAACCAACAATGTTTGGTTAAAAAGATATGAGTGAGAGTGAGAAACACTGCAACCTTGAAGATTGAGAGAATCTCTCCGAAATTCTGCTGCTTTACTTCCAGTTGAACAATTTGCTTTCAACTATATAGTTTTGTTTTTCTTCAATGGATTTAACAGGATCCCCGATTAGTTGTAACATTAGACTTGATATCACAAACATATATTTTAACTGTAAAGTAAAGATGGTAAAAATACTGTAGGATGTTCAGTTTTTATAATTTTTAAACTAAAAGTTTAAAAATATATTACATGGACGGGGCCATTTTATTTACATGCAAAGCATTCTGGGTAAATGATGACATCAACTAGGTCATCGGTGTGAGGCTGCTAGCGAGCTATATCCACTCTGAAGGTTAATCTTGGACAATGATTGAACGAATGACAATGATGTCTGATGATTGACTCTTAAATGAAACGCGATTTCAGCATCAGGAGCATCAGGTT